>NW_026623235.1:2386591-2389684 GCF_030028575.1 Malurus melanocephalus
CCAAAAAAAAAAAAAACCACCAAAACCAAAAACCCAAAACAACAAAAACCCCCCAAAAACAATGAAACAAAACGAAACAAAAAAACTCCATTGAAATAGGTTTTCTGCACTTTGCAGTTTGGGAAAACTAACAGTCCATTCAGCATGACTGAAAAATACCCTGAAGGCCAATATTTACTAAGCATGGCACACACACAGGAGCCTTGTTAAAAATCCACAACAAATCTCTCATTGCAAACAAATCCAGAGGCTTGAGAGCCGCTGCAACTGTCGAGGCAATGCTGATCCTGACAGCAGAAAGCTGCTTTTTTACCAGGCTAACAGCTAGCTAGATGTCTGCTGGCTTCTCACCAAGATTTCACTATTTCAATTTCTTCTCTTCAGGATTTATTAGGTGATGAATATACAGCCATCTATCAAAGGGCTGAACAGCATCAAATGAAGGTAAGGCTGACACATCCGGCCACTCGGTACTCAAAGAACACCGGGGACCAAGGACTGCAACTACTTCATGCAAATARTCAAATAAAGGCAGTTGAAATTAAACTCTAGGCTGGAGTCAGACACTGCGAGGGAAAGAAATGGGTCAAAGAAGCGCTTCCAAATAACAGGAAATACTTTCAGCTTCACACGTAATGCTTCAAAATGAATTTTTTTTTCCTTCTTTTCAGAGATGTCAGTGTAGAAAAAAGATGAAAACACCATCTACTGGAAGAGCAAAAAATTAAAATGAAATGCAGGGATGCTAACGTGTAAACAGAAATGATATGCAGGAATGCAATGCAAGTAGGGTAAAGTCGTACATTATGTACACATACCACACAGCTTCAACGGTATGAGGGGGCATGTTTGAGAGAAGGGCATTTGCAGCAGCTGTTTAAAAAGTGCTGTGAAATAGTAAAATGCCACTGAAGTCTGCTCCTTGCAGCCATCGATGCAGCCCGGCTAACACACGCTGTCCTTGTGCTGCAGAGCCAGCAACTGAATTCCAGCCCAGCGAGATGAGCTGCCGGGYAGGCACACTTCCACTAGCTCCGCTTCAGCTGGACAAGCTTCCCCAGTGATTTTCAGTGCTTCAGACACTGAAGCTATTTAATTTTAAACTGCTCCACATTTCCATTCYTATTATGGATGAAAGTACAATTAAATTCTAGTGCCTTCGTAATTATGAAGCAGTTAAAATACACATGCATAGTGTACCTCTTAAATATGAGTCTTTCAAAGATACTGCTTATTAAGTTACATTTTCAATACTTCTAGTCTTTAATTTCTTTCCTTTTTCTTTTTTTCATTGTCTTCATTTTAATTCCTTCTCATTTTTTATCATAGCTTTTATCTAGAGCATTAGCATTATGTTTTTGCAGAATCACAGTCCCCTTCCCTGGATTCTGATTCAATTCTCACGCAGAGGGAAAGAAAAATCAAAAAGMCATCATACAAGAAAAGGGAATGGATAACAGCACTTAATCCATGCCCCTCATTTATTTCTTCCTTTAGAAAAARACCCACAATTTACTACCCTGATTCATTTGTTAATGTCAGCACCAGTCACTTGAGCTTCAGTACATTCCCCAGCAAAACYCCACTAATTTCAAAAATCCCCTATACAAGAGATTAGGACCCATTTCTAACAGGAAAATAAAACAATCAGATTCCCACCAGCCTATCTGCAGTGACGATGTTTTTTGTCATGTAGCAAACAGGGTGACTGTAGTTTTAATTGGTGCTCACTGAACCATATTGCCCAAACTCCTTTTCAGCAGCACAAATTGGCAAATGCTGCCCATAGCATCCCCCGGCACAGACCAATCGCTGCAAAGCGATCCCTCAGGTTGGGTGCACGGTCTGTGTGGCTGCGTTACCATGCGGTTTGTGAGCTGTGCCTTTGTCAGGGACGCRCTGCGTGCCTGGGAGCGAGCATTACCGCACTGCTCTGCCGCTCACTTACTGYTTACCATGGGCAACATCAGCGCCGAGGAGCTGCTGTGAAACCCCGTGTTTGGTGAGATGTGAAACCGGAGAGAACTTGAGCACATAACAGCTTTACATTGTCTTCCTCTGGTCCCACCGAAATACAAAAACCAAACTCCTAATGAATCGGCAAAGCGATYGCAGCAAAACAGGACCCACGAACACATGAAAGCAACAGACAGCAAAAAATGCAACCACTTTCGCCAATAAACACTGGATCATTTAAGGGAAGTCCCTCAAGAATTACTGCTTCCTGATTGATGTAATCTTAACCACGGCCTGTGGTCCAAAAATTGCCAATCAATCATGTATACATTACAGAAAAAAACTGGGTTAACGTGTCTGCACGCCGGTGCGTTGGTAACGCTCTACTCCATGCTGGCACAAGATCACCTTTGAAGAAAATCACCCTGTTGGTGTATCATGCGTTTGTTTTCACCTCACCATTTTGTTATGATGTATAGGCAACGAGCCTCATGTGGCCTTCCTAATCTGAAAACGAGCCAAGAGAAAGAACGTGTTCCGAAGTGTTGAAAGAAAGGCCTATTCTCTGCCTAGGGAACTGCAGCTAATACAGGAAATGAACACAAGTTTTCTGTAAGCCGTCCAGCTTCTGAATCAGCTGTTCCTCGCTGAAAACCTTCTCCCCCCACCCCCCACCTCCAAATCTAAAGACTGAATGCCAAATATTAAAGTTATGAAAAATGTGAGTGTTTTCCTCCTCTTTCCCGTGTTCCTTCAAAGCTGTGTAAATCTAACTTGAATTGTAAGCGGCTTTATTTTAACAAGTGTGAGTTATCAGAGTTCGCATATCAAATTAAACCCAATGAATTCTGGACTTGTTTTAAATTTCAAGCCAGAGGCCCTAACTCCCTGCATTGCACTTGGCAGCTGGCCAGACTTAGTAATAAAGTGCTAAGCAGAAGACAGGAAATACTAGAGAAGTCGAACAATGTTATGACAATGTTTATAACTTTTACAGTCAGGCCTGGCTGCACATCTGCACAACATCAGACTCTGGTCAGGCCCACAGAGAGGAAACCATTCTTTAGCTGGCAGCGATTTGCTCCAGCCAGATGTTATCACTTTACTGATATCTTTTCACCAAACAAAAAAAAAAAA
>NW_026623235.1:2389704-2438353 GCF_030028575.1 Malurus melanocephalus
AAAAAGAAAAAAAAAGAAAAAAACTATATACATGTCTACATATACATGTGTGTGCGCATCTATCTGCCTATCTACGTATATATATGCTTACACAGAAACACATAAACCTATCTAAATRCACATATATTTTTGTGCTGCTGAAGCGGAAATGAAAGTCTCATTTAAAATAAAAGGAGSACAATAAAKCAATTTTAACCTGTAATTGATTTAYGAYGACAAGACTCACTATGATTGCTAGACGATGCTGGGTTTCTCTTCTGATGGTAGCATTAAAACTTGCACTTTTTTGCAGAGGAAGAAGTCTGACACACAATGCCACAGAATAAGATGTAATGGGCATTGCAATGACCAAGATGTTGGGATGCTTGGATAAGTCTCAATTGCCTGTAAAATTAGGCAGTCACCTGACAAGTATTTATATAAATGAGACGACATTAGCTGTGTTTTCTTGAGCACAGATGTACCAAAAAGAATCTATCATCTTCATGGAAACTACGGCAACTAATGCCTCTCTTACCTAAATCATTTCAACAGGATGCCATATAAAATGTCCTATCACCATTAATACAACCCTTGGAAAAACAGCATGAGTGGATGGTTTTAACATTACCAAGCATGCAGTCAGTACCATCAGCCTAAAAAACCAAATCTGAAATAGATTTTAAGGTCTAGGATTGCTGYACCCCCAGCCTCTGGGTTTGACCAGCAATCTACTGAAATACATCTGCTGAATGAGCTGGCAAGTGGAAACATTCATGCAGAAGGATATACAACTCAAATCTTTTATTTCCTTTTAATTTTATTAGAAGAAATAGCCACACCTGMCTACAGATACAAATTTACCCATGCCTACACACGCCTTACAATGTCATGATGACAAACACTTGAGGAGACCTGTACTTGCCTCCAAGCGTAAAACACGCACTGGGCTTGGTTCCATCACTGATCCTTCAATCACAAGTCTGTCTCACTGGAGTTCTGCTTAAAGCACAATTTGAGGGACCTTGAGGTGACAGCATTAGCTCACATGGATCTCGTTAGGGCATTAAATTTTTTGCCCTGGGGTAGCTCTGGAGTCAGAAAGTCAGTTTAGAATGCAAAGTCCTGGTTTTGAGAGTCCACTCTATTGTCTGCTACAAACTYACACAATTATTCAAATGTCTTGAATAAGTGGCACTGAACTAGGAAAATTAGGCCTTCATACCCATCTGCCATTATTGTGCTTTATATGGTAGCAAAAGTGCAACTTGTGACAGTCATTTTAGCAGTGTGTCATTTAATATTAATAGACAAAAATACCTTGTTCCTTTCTGCATGACAATCTCTGCTTTTTCCACCAGTGGGGGTGCTGCAACAGCAGTGATTTACAGATCCTATATTTAACATAGTAGAATCAGCCTATGAGYCTGGATGAATCTAAAATAGCACATAGCATGAGCCTGGAATTTATTTTAAAAGATCCTTTATCTTATGACTCCATTAAAGTTTGAAGCCAAACAGATGTACGGTACCTAGGGCAAACACATTTCAAGATATTTTACTTTCCACTTTCCATTATCCTACTGATCTATAATAATAAGTCAAATAATATCACGGTCTAACCTTTTGAATTTTCATTTGTACTCTGTGCTTCATTGGTAAATTTGTTTGTCTTCTGAGTTTTTTAATGTTGTTGGCTTTTACACAAAATTTGCTCCACTGTGTAGAAGTTGTTTTGACATATTTAATTCCACAAGAGAATTCTAACCACTGGTTCTTTCATCGGCATTTATAATACTGCTATAATACTGTTCTCAATTACTTTTACTTTCATGGAAATGCTATTAATACAATTTTCTTTTAAAAAACATGATTAACTGATTATCTCTAGTGCTATACATAAATAAGCTGACTATATTCAAACCTCCATGCATGCTCTTAAATTGGCCCTGTTTTAATCTTCAAATTGGGTGGTACATATTGTGTGGGTACTAATTTTCATGTCTTTTAAATGTTAACTTTCAATCTCAAAACTGAATACTTTTTAAATAACGTAACTGCCCTATGGAAATACATTTSTTATGTATCTCAGAGATGCTGAACTCTGATCACATTTTTTTTTCCTCATGTCTGGCGTCCATGACTTCAAGCAGCCAGTTATTCACCAAGTGCAATTACATTTGTCTGTAGCCCCTACTCAGACACTGAGCACAACTCTGGTAGAGGCAATCATTTAGTAATTCATCTTTTGCAGGTTATTGTGTTAGTGCTGTGAGTTGTCACAATTATTGTTAGGTTCATTTGAGGATTTAATGAATGAATTTTGGGGCACTGAGGAAGGCACTGAGCCTACAGACCATTACTTTTTATCAACTATTTATTACTTTACAGCAATATAGGCTATACAGGTTTATTACATAAATATTTCCCAGGCCAACTAATAAACTTCAAATGACATCTTCAAATGCCACATCAGCTGATTACTGAATGTGTTCTGAACAACATGCATCATAGATGTGCAATAGGATTTTGAATATCACTGATTTACTCCTATGYTTCCACAGACAAAGCAGAAAGAAAATATTGGAAATTTCTGGAAATTAAATTTAAATGACACCAAATACTGTGTTTTTGAAAGATAAAGTAAGATAAAACCACAACCAAACCCGGCTCTGGAAGTGAGTTGTGACAGCAGCAGGATGGTGCCTTCTTTGGGGTTTTTCTTTCCTTTCTCTCCAATAAAATGTCCCCACTGGTAAGAGCTGTGTGCCAGGACTCTTAAGACTCACAGCCTTTTACTACGTCATTCCAGTGGATGTTGCAGAAAGATGTACAGACTAGATTAGATGGCCTACTTTCCAAAATTATGAAATCCTGAACTAAAATAAGCTGAAGAAGACAGACTGGACATTTGAATAAAATACCACGAGGTTCTACAAGAGACTGAAAGTCACGTTTAATTGATAGTTGGAGGCTCTCAAATAACACCCTGATGACTGTAAGACAACTGATTTGAGGACCTCAGGAAAAGCAGAGCAAACTCCTCATTTGGAAAGAAAGTTTATCCTTCTATTTTCAGTATCYGTGATTACAATGTCAGTGAATTTACAGCAGCCCATCCAAGATGAATAATTCTGAACAATATCATTTTGCCATTTATTTTGCCTATCACTTTGAGGGAAAGTTGTTACAGGGTTGCAGCCAACACAGATATTTATTTCTTTCTTTTGAGAGGTAAGGAGGAAAAACATGAAGAATAACACAGTGAAGAGAAAAAGAGGAACATRTTGGCATCCTCACTGACTTCCTGGTAAGATGGATTCAGCAGCAGCCAACAGCAACATCATCCCACAGGGCTGCAGGAGTGCCCTGCCCCTCTGTGCTTTGCATCATGTAGGTGCTCAAATGTTGCACAGAATTAGATCATATGAACAACTAACCAAACAGATACCTACTGTCAATTTACACAGCTGGAACATAAACACCAACACCTGCTCTCTTACTCTGGCAGCCAGGAAAATGTCCCAGCTAAACCCATGCTCACCACTCTTTCRAGAGCCCCCTACCAACTCTCCCTATTCTCTTCATGATAGCTATTGCCTACATTTCTCTAACTTGTTTTAGAACAGCAGAACAGTTGTAGATTGTGGAGAACACTTCACAGAAACTGCTGCATTAAAAAACACACAACCCTTTCCACTTCATATGTTGTCAGGTAAAACCCCAAAGTAGCACAGGAGGACTGGGATGGCCCAAATTGTTGGGATTGCTGTCTTCCACAGACAGTATATAGGTGCACAAGGGGTTTAGAACTGGTTTTCAGGCACAGATTATTTCAGACCAATAATGTTAGTCATAAACTGCAATATATGTAATAATCATCCTCTGGTAACAGATACATCAGATTTCTCTTATTCCCAGCCTTAGTTAATGAAGAAAACCACTTAATTCCAGGTGAGAAGATTGTTCACTATTTACATAGAAATAAATTATAGGAATTCCCAGAAAGAAATTTGAAAATCTGCAGCTGAAACTAGTATGAAAATGGATTCCACTATCTTTCCTAAGAACATGAGGATGGTTAAACCATCCAAGGACCTTGGAAATTTATCATCTGACTTCAACCTCAACCTTTCAGCACAAACTGAAAAGAAAATCAAGACAGGCAAGAAGAAACAATCGCTTTCATCACCTGAATCCCATTCTTTTTGATCCATATGCTCTGTGGTTTTCATTGCCTGAAAACACCTGTTATGAAAGATCTACAAGGAGGATGCAAAGTTACTGTTCTTATAAATGTCAGTCTTACAATAAGAAGAAAGAAAAATGTCTCAGAGACAAAAAGATCATCTATTTCTTTGCATGTCTAARGCCTGGAAAAAGACCTGCATAATGTTCTTAAATTCAAGAAAGTAGCCACTAAAAATAAAATATGTAGAAAATTCAGTAAAAAAAAAAAAGAAGTTGGATAGTGAAATCCGAATATATGAGGTGACAGAAGTAACTACATTGCTCTATATAGCTTATATAGAACAAATACTTAAATAGATCTCAAATGCAAAAAGCATTGTCTACATTAAGCCATATTAACAGATTAGATTACTTTGATACATTTCTTACTTGTTTGTTACTTTACAACCTAAGTTATAGGAAGAGAGGAGACATTTTGAAAATTAAAAAAATGAGTGACAAACACTTCAGACAAGTTGATGTTTTCTGGTGTTTGCTCCCTTTTTTTTCAATATGGTCAATTAAAAATGAATGCACCAAAAATTCACTCTGCAATTTCAAGTCTTTTGAAAACTGGCACGTGAGAAGAATAAATGCTGCTGCCATTACATCAATGCCTCTGCACAAAATTTTCCCACCATTATCTTGAAAGCTCTAAATGACTGTCTTTGGGAAAAGAGAAGGGARGTATTTTTAAATTCAGTAAATGGATGGGAGTTTGAAACACTCATATACAGAATGTACATGATAAATACTGCGGATTTAAATGAGCATGCAGAGCTTCCCACTGTATGTAGATGTGACAAACCAAATCTGCATGTTGTACTCCTTTGACTTAAGGAGCTTCCAAARAATCGGGTAAGATATGAGAGGAGGCCATTCCCCTACCCTTTGGCATTCTCTATCTACACAAAGGGCAGAGCAGCCAAGGTCTGTTATGTATTACTCTCAAAATATCCCACAAACAGTACATAAAAGCCCCATATTTTGGTCAAATCTATTCTAGATACATACATGCAAGTACAGAATTAGACCAGTGGAAATTAACTAAAGAGTTACAGATGGCCCTGTATATAAAGCAGTACAATATAAGAGAGACCATCTGGAAGTATGTTTTGCCCTTAACTGATTTAAAGGGAAAAAATAAAAWAAAAMMAAACCTCAAACCAAAAACCCACCTCCTTTTCTACTTTTCCTTTTCTAGCTGCAAGTTCTCATGGTGCAACAAAATTCTGCTTCTTTTAGTTTTCAAAATAATGAGGGCTTGATCTACACACCTGCCAAGCTGGGAATCTGAAGTAGAGGTGCAGGCTGAATATTGAGGAAGCCAATGTTTCAAGCATCAAMATTATGTGGTGACATTTAGGGGGTACAGTTACAAAGTGAATCCTTACTGATTTTTCGCTAAACAAAAAATGCATATCTAACAAAGAGCTTGCTGAGGAAACAAGCAGATATTCTTTGAGTGAGATTGCAATTATTGTTTCTGTCTTCAATTGGAACAACATTTTAATGTGAGCATTAGCCCAGCTTGTAAAAGCATGTTGGCATCCACCCCGTTTTGCTACAATCACGCGGCATTTGTGCTACCAGAGTCATGAGAGGAATCGTGGAGTCAAACACAAATAATGAAACACTTTTTTACTGCCACTTACAGCAAAATGTCACCTGCTCAGGTGTGGTGGGGGTAAAAATTAGGTACTGGCTATTGAGGAGGTGCCGAGCCTTCTGAGACTGTCAGCCTTGSTTCAAGTACCACATTTGGTGAGTTCTACCACTTTTCACAAGGATTAAGGGTCTTCAGGTGTGTGATATTTTCAACTAACAGTAAAAAATATTTAATTAGCTTTCATTTTCAGAGGAATGCTTTGCAATGAACCATTAGAGTATATTTTTCCTATCCTGAAGTATGGGAATAAGTCCCTTTAGCATAAATGTCCCATTAGCGACATTGGATGTGGTATGGTTTAGATTATATTCCCAGGCTAAAATGTTACAGCCCTGGACAAATAAAACCAAAATAAATTATATCCATCTTTCCAGAAATTCCATCACAGCTTAATTGTAAGATTTTTTCTTTTTTTTTTTTTTTCTTTAATTTGCCTTTTTTTTAATATCCAAATTGCTTGCATGTGCTCTTTCCCTTCTTGCTTCTCCTCTGCTTTCCTTCTGTGACTCAACAGAGGATGGCAATTTGTCATTATGATAGATGAAAACGGGGAGCAACTCAATGAGATTTTTTTTTGAGTTACTGTATCTCTAGCCCCCAGTTAACAGTATTACATACATAACACTAAAATTACATACCACGTTTTCCTTATGTGCTTCTGCATTACACTTACATTCACGTTTTTCCATCACACATAATACAGAGTGAAGCTGCAGCGCATCCCTCTGTATTAACAACCCGGGGTTTTCCTCACGTGGCGCAAACACAGTAGCGTTAACAGCAACGCTTGTTTGTGAGACACACGCACTGCTACTATATCAGGTCAAGTGCTCTGTAACCTGCTTATCAGCAGTTAACACTAGATACAGTTTAAGAGAACAATTCAAAAATGGTTTTGATTGATTGCAACCAACTGGCAGTGTAATTGCACTCAAGCCATTAGGAATCCAATTGAACCCTGATCGAGTACTTCATTACTCCTGCTCTTTTCACAAGGGCACACCATCCCAAGTAATATTTTATATGTTATAAAAGGTTAGGTTTGAAAAATTAGCATTACAAATGTCACATTTACTTCCAGCTGGAAATGTGCAACAATGTGTGACAATACTGAATAAAATGTTGAAACATGTTTTCCTTTTGTTTTACTTTACTCATTTTTGTAATACAACACTGGTTACTGGAAAATGCCTTACAGCTTTATTCAAAACACATGTTCAAAGATCTGAATGAAAAAAAGCTTTGACTCTCTCTGGAACATCTAACCAATATATCATTTGTGTGCTTCAATTTTTTTTTTTACTGTCAAGAACACTTTTATGTCTTTAAGATTTATTTAAACTAGTTTATTATATAATGAAGCTTGTCAGATCATAAGAACAAAGTCAAACAATATGCTCTATATCAAAGTATAACGTTTAACATATAGAATTAAGTATATGTATCAAGTACAATGCAATCAAGCAGGGTTTAATCTGAAAATGCAAATGGTTCAGATTATTAAAGACACRTCTGTCCTTTGAAGCATAATTTCGGCTGTTTATCAAAAAGCTGTGTGTAATTACATTATTCCCTCCCACCAAACTTATTTTAGCATAATTTAGTGGATTTCTTAGTTTGAAAACCTTTAGGCTTAACCCCAGGGCCAAAATTTCATAGCCTAAACCACTAACTAAAATATAAACACAAACATGAATTTCAGAATGTATATAATCACTTCTAGTCTACAAACTATTATGGTACGACAGTCATTTTGATTACATTAATCTCATGGTGATAACAGAGTTGAATAAACTATCAAGTATTCCATCTAAATTTTCGTACTTCTTTTTCCTCTATTTGTAGATATACTTCGCTTTGCCATATCCTTCTACTGTGCAGGAGCCTGTATGAGGCAAATACAAAAGAGTAGACTCTGCTTTCTTTTGCTTTCAACAACAGTGCCAAAAGTTTTAAACATACACTCCTTATTGCTTACATGGCAAACACTCCTAAAATGTATTATATATTTAATAGCAATATATATGTAAAAATGGCCTCCCTCATTTTCAGACACTACTGGAATGATCTGAGTCATTTGCAAATTAAATGTTTCTGGTATTGATCAAGTTAAATGTAAATTCTTGCAAAGATCAACAAGTGATTTTCTCCACTGTAAACAGCACATACCTGCAGATTTAAGCTCTAAATTATAAATAGAACTTGCCATGAAAGCAGTTCATTAATCCTATCTTAAATGCATGGAAAACACTTAACAATGGGGATCTACACTGCTGAAATGACATGCACAGATCTAGCAACTGTGTAATCAGAGCAGTTATAACTCTCATTACACACAAAACTACAAGTAAAACATTTGTGCTTAAAGACACATTAAAAAAATTCCTTCTTCTGCACAAAAGAAGGATCTTTTATGAGTTCCTGGAAATCTGAGTGTTATATTTAGTTCTTGTGAGTCTAGTAAAATGCAACATGCAACACAATCCACACTCATTAAAGCAGTCCCAAAAGCTAAAATATTGTAATGGCTACATGGTTGAAAAACATCAACTTCTTTGACATGCTTCATTTTGAAAGTCACAGGCCACTCATTGAAATGTTGTTTACTCTGCATTTAAGAAACAGGCACTCAGGTGCTCACCTGTCAGTGCTTTTGAAAAGAGAGATTCTTCACTGATGTTTGATTTTCTTGGATCTAATCTCACAATAATAATGTTTACACCAAATATCCATAGAGCACACAAGTGTGTAAAAAATTGAAAGATATTAATTTATTTATGATTTATCCTCTTGCCCTAGCCCCATACAGAAAATTGCTCCTCTCTGTAACAAAATGCTGAGATAACTGTTTGGTGATCAGAGGCCAAATTTCTATTCAGGACAAAGCTCCTTATCTTTCTAGAAATATTTCTTCATTTTAGAGGGAATGAACAGTTTGGAAGAGGAAGAAAAGAAGCACTAAAAAAGCATTACCTCATCATATCCTAATTTGGTTGGCTGTTTTCAAATGTATATGTAGTCCCACTAAGCAAACAGAATAACTTTTAAAACAGACACCAATAGTTATTCTTTTTCACAATGCAGACATTGTTTGATGGAATTTACACACCATGGGTGGCTTGTTAGATAAATAATAGAAACACAAGTATAGTATTACAGTGACTATTCAGAATGCTATTTTGGGATGCTGGAAGCAATAACCAAGATTTAGGTGTTTTTACAGAATTGTATTAAAAAATACAACTACACTAAACTATCGCATCTAAAATAATACATGTTCCCAAATGACAAGAAAAATGAAAGAGCACAGGAAGCAGTACAGCTAGAGCAACCGACAGCCTTAAGGCCAATGGTCTTTGGACGTGTTACTGACAATTAAGCAAGGTTCACAGGAGGCTCAGAAGGTTAACAAATCAGGTTCTGGTGGGCCAAAAACATAACAGAGACAACATCTTTTTAACTGTTTATATTGGTTGCATGATAATAAACTGTTCCACATGAAGATAACAAATGCTACCCCATCGGCAGGTACAGAGACAACTGCATCTGTTGGGACAAAGGGAGTTTGAGTCTGGTGGAGGAGGACAGAAAGACTAATKTAATAATCCTACTCCAGGATTTCCTTGATTCTTTAGGCTTAGATCTCAATCTGAACATCTTTTAACACTAATTAATGCATAAGATTCTTGTTTTTTTTAATTCTAATCAAGTTTAAGTATCTGCATGCTGAAATCAGAAGCACTTACATTCTCTACAACATTTCTCCAAACATAAAGCATTTGGTCYGGATCCAAAGCAGGCTTTAGGTATCTACAACAGGATTTAGTTTGTCCTGAGGTGCCTGAATCCAAAACTGCAAGCCATGTTTAGAAGCCATGAACCCCGAAAACAGCTCTGTCTTTCACTTGAAATCTGCTCAGCCACATGAAGTTCTCCCCCTAGTCAGTACAACTCCCTGTGCCTCAAGAACTCCTTGTCTGTTTCCCACATAAGCTCAGCAGGAATCTGGAAAATAGGCAAAATACACTGAAATGTCTCTTAAGAAAATAATCAGAACAGTGAGTGCAGAAAAATTTCAGAGCAACTGGGGACGCATTCACTTGGAAACATAAATGGAAGTACTTTCCTCTAGCTTAGCTGGTGCAACACCTGCACAAAAAAAATGAGGTGGATTCTACATCTTCACCCAGAGTCAAGTTCAACCCTTGGTTGAAGCAAAGGCCATTTTTCAATAAGGAATTAAAAATCAAGGGACAGAAGAAGAAAGGAAGAGCCTGACTCTGGAGTTCAGCATCTGGTTCAAGAGTGCTACTTCCTTGGGTTTGCTCCAGGAGCTACTTCTGTCTAACAACTGCTGTAACAGCCATGTTAAGCAGAAACTGTCATCCTCATTTCCCAACTGTATAGTTGGGCTCTTCTTTTTGTGCCACAGACATTAAAGAAACCATTAAAAATATTGGTCCCTAGACTATGCTTCCTGGATGTCACTAATAACCTCCTTCCCTTTCAGTCACCTCCCTTTGAGCAGTCTTCTGCTGTCTCCTTTTGAGTCAGAAAATCCCTTTTAATAACTCATAGTAATTCCCAGAAAAAAAMCCTACAACTTGCTTCAATAGTTCAAATGATACCTTGCACTACAAATCAAATGTAAGATCAATATTTGGAGACATAATGGATTCTATTTTGTCTACAGATAAATTGCTATGCACAGTTAGCAGTTCAGTGAACGCTCTCCTCTGTTGGCAAGGAACCTCATCACCACCTCAAGAACAGAGAAAGGATACTCAAGCTCTGAAACTGGGCATTACCAGCACCCAGAAAACCAACCCAAAATATTGCTTGGATATCAACTTCCACTCTTCCACTTGAGACTTACTTCCACTTAAATTCCCAGATCCCACATACTCTTCTTAGTCTTTCAAAGTAAGGAACTTCAACAACTTAAGTTTACTAAGATGACACATAAATGGCATACCACAAATGAGAATAAACAATTAATGATGTAATTTGTCTGCTCTTTCATCAGTTATGGTCAGGCATAAATTGACGACAGAAAGGAGAAGCTGGTTTTATAGCAAGCAGATTTCTGGAACACTCTTTTCACAAGAATAGCAGCGGGGAGGGAGGAAGAAAAAAAGTTTGATGCATTTTAAAATAGAACGTGATCTAATTCTCAAAAGGACAATGTGACATCCTGTGATTGCATAGGACTGAAGCAAGTGATACACCAAGACTCTTCTTCAGTGTTGCTCCTGTTACAGGTCCAGACAAACAAGCTGTACACAAAAAATTCTCTCGTCTCTTCTCCAAAGAACAGCTAGCTTAAATATAATTTTGTAGTAGATCTTAGACCTTCTGAAAAGCTGTCAGCAGCTTCATTACTCAGAAAGGTGCAGATAAATAGAAGCTGAATTACGGATGCCATTACACTATAACACTGTGCTCAGCTACCTGGTAAAATATATGACTTGCTATACTGAAGAAGCTAAAGGGAAAAGGAAAGCTATATGGGAAAATCACAGTCTTGTTAACATAAAAAATGAGCCGAAAAGCCAGCCTGGACAAAAATCCAATTGTCAAGATGAGACTGTCTGCAGCGGCCCAAGTTTCTCTCTCGCAGTTGCGTAACAAGCTTTTTGGGTTGCAGTATTCTTGGCAGTCTGAGCAAGAACAGAGACTGTTCAAGTTACACAACTGCAATGTCATTAGTGGCTTCTTAGGAGTGTGCCCAGAGCTGCCCGAGTAAGTTAGCATTACACTAGAACACAAGCTGCTGGTTACAATCTGCCTGTTGAGCACACCAGGCAGGATCTATCGCTGGCTCTCAGGCACCATCCCGGCGAGTGGCGGGAGCACTGCCCCGCCTGCCCCGGCGCCAGGCCACAGCCTGCCCTGTGCTCTCTGCCTGCCCACTCGCTGCCTTCTTCCAAGAGCTGGAAGCCTGAAAGCTCATTCATTTTTATTTTTCAATTTCAGCAAGGTCAAGGGCTTTATTCAAATGCCAGTTATTCCTCTTTTTCACTAAGCAACTCGATCTCTGATCCGTGATGAGTATTTCCSTCCATCACTGACTTTTAGGTGATATCTCTGCCTTTGTTACTGTGCTAACTTTCCCATTTGCTGCATGTTCTTTTGCTCTCGTGATCAGCATTATTGAYAATACCCATTTACCTAAAAAATTTCACTTAATCACTCACCTTATGGCATGCTAAAGCCATTTACTCAAACATCCACTCTGATATTATCAGAAGCGCTATCAAGTATCAGGTCCCAGTGCAGAGAGATGCTATTCTTTGAAGAACTCGGTAGTAGCAACAGTAGTATGTAAACCCATGAACTGCTATTTGCAGTCCTGATTCAGTATATTTTTTGGTTTTCTTTTAAATACAGCATCATCTTTTTCTTGSAATAGGATGTGTAGGAAGTATAATAGCACCTCCTGGTCAATACAAGCTTATATTTTTAAAATACTCAAAAGCTATGTGAACTACAATATTAATTGCAGTTGTCAGTTATAACTCTAGTAGTTCTGGTACTGCTCAAGACCCATCACAGAACTGGATTAAAAGYCTTCCTTACTTACTAYTCCCTTTTYYCCCCCCCTTTTTAATTGYAGTAATCATCCTTAAGGAGGAATTACATAATATGTAAGATCAAAATATCCAATAATATTTAATAATGCAAAATTTTAAATGTAATCTTGTCCTTTTTAAAAAAAAAGTCATGCCACACTTTTGTCTCAGCATGTACCCTTTAATGTATCTAAGGGYCTTAATAGCCTCAGGACTTTTTCTATTGACTTTAATCATGGTTATACAGTATGAAAGTAAAATAGGTGTCTAAGCTATGAAGAACACAGAAATGACAAGTGAAGTTAAACATGTAGCACTGGTACGAGCATCTGTGAGATGTCTAACATTCCTACTGCCAGAACATGAGCTCCCTTTCTGCCTTGTCTCCTTGCTGCACAAAGCTGCAATGTCTGAATTMATCTCTAGTTTTGGACTTAAGACTACCCTTTTCCATTTTTCTGAAAATTAATAACTTAGAAATACTCTAAACCCATCAAGGAACGTTTTGATCAAGTGCATGAGATTTTCCAAAGAGAACTTTGAAGTGTCCAGTCTCATTGAATCATTTTTGGCAGCAGGAGTTGCCCCATTTGGAAAGCCAGTCCGTTTTACCGTGTCTCAGAGAGCCACCCCAAATGGAATGCACTTGCAACGCCAAGGTTTATTTACTTTTAATTTTTTTAAGTTTCTTTTCGTTTTCCTCCTGATTGGTCAGAAAMCCTACAGCAAATCAAATGCTTTCACTCCTCTCCTGTTATGTCACTAAAAATCTGCATTCTAGAAAGAGAGGCATAAGGCATTTCACTTTGACATTTGTGGTTCCTGAAATCACTGACATAAGGGAAAACATTTTCACTTAAAGTAGTCAAAATGATAACTGACCTTTCACTTATGCTGACCAAACGTATTATGCGCCACTCAGTCCCTGGAATCTATCATTCTTAATTAGCATCTACACAATAAAACAGCTCAGCTCAGAAGTGTATTAATTACTGTTTTATGACTCTGCTTTCTATTCTCCTGGCTCTACAGTACCAACCATAAAAAGCTGGGGCCTTTTCCTGCACAAAGGGGCAGTATGTGTTATGTGTGATTCATGAAAGTTTCATTAATATTTAAGTTCATGTGGTTTTGAGGAGCAGAGGGGAATGAGCTGTTTCTTCTTACTTCACGCCCAGAGGATTTAGTTCAATTTTCAGGGTAGYACAAATCGCACAGTGTGATAGGACAGAAAATCTGCTTTGTATATATCCTTTCTTTCATACTGCAATCCATGAATCAAAATAAAACCACAAAAAAATATGTCAATTCAGGCAACTTTCTTCAAAATTCTGTGTACTGATAGAGAAATATAATGAAGAAGGAATCAAAGAAACATCATTCCTTTGAACCACCAGCCTCGGATAGAGGAGAAGAATCATCTACCATATTCTTTGTATTTAAATTAATGTGGGTTTTCCCCCTTTTTTTTTTTAATTATGCTGCAGTTCAAAGGACAGAGTGATAATAAACCGTCATTTGCTAAAATATTTCTCATGATGTGTCATTTGAGACCATGTATGTCACACCCAAATTTTAGAAATACAATCTATCTGAATGAACTGGCTGCAAGCTGAAACTAGAAAGAAAGATTCATTAGTCTTTTATTTCAGAAACCTGTCTGGGGCAAAGTGCATGATTATAGCTCAAAGGAAAAACAAAAGCAGCAGAAAGATGAAATACTGAAAGATTAAAAAGAAACACCCCAAAACTTGCTTTAGCACCAAGAAGATCTATATACAAACTCGTAACCAGAAAATGTAAGATTTTCCTGCACACATTACTTGGCATTGAACACACGTTCAGCACCAGACTGGACAAGGCTTTGAGCAACCTGGTCTAATGGGAGGTATCCCTATCCATAGTAGGGGGGGCATTGGGACTCGATGACCTTTAAGTTCATTCAAACCCTTTAGCGTTCCCTGATCCYAATACACACTTCAAGATTTTTAACTGAAAGAAACCAGAGTATTGGGACTGTCCAGTTTCAGTCCTGCTCTGGCTGCCAGAGCGGATCCCCCTGCGCACACACCTCATTYCCAGAGAGGAAAACCCGTCAGCACTGATAGGGAGATTGTGCTCCGAGCAAGTGCAGAGTGTGCAGGAGAGATTCACTTCCCTAAAATCAGAGGAGACCTCAGCTTCAAGTTTTCAGAGAAGAGAGAAGGGATCAGCTACCTTTACCAGCTGTCTGCTTTACATGCTATTTTCATCCTAAGAGCTCATCTTTATTGCAGCAGGTATCAGAGGATCACAGACTCACAGATTTTTTTAGGTTGGAAAAGACCTTTACGATCTTTAAGTCCAACCATTAACCCAGCAGAGAGTATCAACGGTCTAATCAATAGATTTGAATTGGCAAATATTTGGCCTTATGATTATGCAACAGCTGTACCTGAAGGGAGAGTAAAGCTTCAGAATATGAAACAGTTAGATGGTCACCTTGATAACGATGTTAAGTCAATTGCAGTAAAATGGATGCCTTTTATATCAAACCTGGATTATTTTTAGCATTACCTCAGTAAAGCACTGATGACAGCATTAACCTGTTAATATGCAATAAGATTCACCTGTCTTGTAGCCAAGAAAATTTGGTCTAGTAATATGGAAGAGTAGGTTATGCAAGAAACTTGGGGGATTGCCACCTCCTGAGACAAGAAATCACAGGAAAAAAAGATCACAAATCAGTTGCACCTATCCTGCAGCTTGGAGGCAGAAGAGAAACAGAGAAATATTGATGCTGATTTTAGTGAGACTAAGATTTCATTATTCATTTTTTAAAATACCAAAGATCCATCAAATTTATGGATGGAAAAGACCAAATTTCAAGCCACTGCTGCTGGATCGAACCCAGTAATTTGCATTTGGTTAAAACTTTTTATGTTGGACTAAAGCATTTCTGTAAAAAGACACCCCATTCTGATCTGGATAAACCAAGAGACGCCACTGGCAGTTTCTCAAAGGTRTTCTTTTCTAATCTGAGCTTTTAAGACTTCATCATCTAGTCAGGAGTTTTCCCTATGCTTGAAAAAAGATGTTTATTAGGACTTTGCATTTCGTGCTCAGGAACATACTCTACATGGAAATGAAATAATCTCTGAGGTTTTCTTTTTTCCTATGAGCTAGAAGGGTTTAACTGTAAATATCCCCCAAACATTTGGGGATATGTGGAGTGATRTAATTCATCTTCCTTAGATGTGACGGAGCCCTTCTTTCCTGGGGAATGGCCRAACACCTGCCTGCCCACGGGAAGGGGAGAATGAACACCTTGGTTTGCTTTGGTGGTGCAGGTGGCTTCTCCTTTACCCATTAAACTGTCTTTATCTCAAGTCACAAATTGTCTCCCTTTTACCCTTCTGATTCTCTCCCCCATCCTGCCACAGGGGACGTGGGGAGTGAGCAAGTGGCTGTGTGAAGCTGAGGTGCTGGCTGGGGTTAACTGATCACAATCCTTTTGGACTTTTAATTAGTATTTGTGCATTTATCCTAAACATTTCTAATCAGCTGTGATTCCCCAYGAGTGACAACTTTTTTGAGATTTGTCAGTAGTGGATTAAGTAGTTCTTAATCCATTTAACTGCTTATATTGCTGGTATTTACAAATTTAAATTCTAATGCCAGTATATGGCAAATCAGATACCTATAAMAAGCTTAAAAATACTTCTCATAAACATCAAATACACAAGCTGAGACAGTTTTCTTCTCTGATTTCTATACCTCTGCAAAAAAAACTAACTTAGGTAGGACCTACTCTTCTTCTTAATGAGATGTACAACACTCGCAATGTTACCTTTGGATCACAGTTGCCCTTTAATGATGTACAGTCAACTGGAAAAACTTTCTGGTTCATGGAATATGTATAAACATTATTACACCAATACACAAAGATATAATAAAAGAAGTTATTCTAAATATATCTACTTTGCAATTAATTTACTCCTGGTGAGACATGGAGATGAAATTTGGAATTAAAATGACAACGAAAAGGAAAAATGTTTTCCATCATATGTCAGAAGAATTTCTGTAATTTTTCTTTGTTCTGTTACTTAGGGAAATTASGTTTTCTTTAATACTTGTCCTTACTCAGTGCTTTTAACCCTTCTGAAGTTTGAAACTTGACTCCTGTTTTGATTTTGAAATTTTTTTTCTCTTTGCTTATACAAATTTTTCCTCAAAAGAATTCTTCCATCAAGTCTAAATGGTAACACATACAGCACTTGAAAGAAGTTACATACAGAGACAAATAATATGGGAAAGACACAGTCTTAACAGGAAACAAACCTGAAATGTGCTTTGTGTTAAAGGGTTGGAGGAATAATCAAATTACCAAAGATCTTTTTTGTACTGAATGATTGACAAAGTATAATTCTGGTAAAGACAGATTGTCTGCTCAGCCATACATGTGCATACCTGTTATGTTGGGCTAAACAGTAATGTTATGTTAGGCTAAACAGTGYCTTGCCACTTACACAAAGCACAAAACACACAGAACAAAGCAGTAAATCCTATATTGACCAATAACAGCCTATTGGCTAATCTAGAAAAAACTCAAGCTGTACTCTTCTTCATTTATTGTTCTAAACTTACACCTGATCACAAGACAGCCACAGAAGTAAATCTGAAATCAAGAACCCTACCAATTCAAAATAGATGAACCARTATAATAGCCCATCTCCTCTCAAATCAAGAATAAATCAATTGATATGTGAGGAAAGTTAACAGTTCCATTTACAGGTGAAATATGGCTTAGATCTAAAAAGATAATTCATAAAAGTTAAGCTCAAAATAATAGCTGGATGTTTTCATCAAACATTTGACCTCACTGATTATCATTTCTAAGTTATCTGTTAGCAATATTCTGCTTAAAATAGAATTAATCTTTATAATTCTTGTTATTACTACTATTGTTATTTTCCTTTTTAGATCACTCGGTGACATCCTTCAGATAGTTATTAATTTCGTCAGTGCATAGGTTGTTGCTGCTGCTCTCATCTGTAGAAATATGCTGATAAAATAACAGACAGTAACTTCAACCTCTACCTAAGATACTACAGTCAAGGGTTTACTTCAACTTGGGGCCTCATCCTGTAAAAGTGAAGTGACACACCAAAGAGTGTCACTTCAACTCTCACTCTAATTTCAGCATCTCGATTTAAGGACTTTGCTTGGTCAATTCAACCCTTTGGGTGCTGTCCTTTGTTTTTCATTGCACAAAAATAAGTAACTAGGTATTTCAAATCCCTTACAGCCAAAGGAGACAAGATCAGAGTGAAAGAAAAATCAGGATGAGACTGTTTTGCAGATTTTTATGCGCGTTATTTTGGGCAAGACAGCACCTTCCAAAGACAAATCTGATGTGCCAATAGGTAGCTTAGGAACTGTCAAGGAGAAACTGAATGGATGAGGTCGGCCACTTTCACGTCTAGCTAAATGTCGGGTTCTGCGGGCTCATCAGGGGACAGCTGTGACTGTTTTTAGAATACCCAAGGAACTTTCTTCCTTGAAAATGAGTCAGGAGGAGGACATTGGTGGGTACATCACAAAACTGGCCCTTAAAGATCCATGGGACTGTGGCCATGTACTGATAGATTTGCATCCTCCTTTCCCACGTGTTGCTCTTGTGTGCTTTTAACACAAACACAACAAAACTGGCAGCAGTTACAGTATTAGTTCTGCTACAGAAACATCGCAGCAGAAACACATGAAGCAAACCAGATAAGCCTTAAGTCTCTCCTACCTCTGGTTTGTGCAACAAATGGTAAAATCAAAACCTTCTCCACCAAAAAAAGAACACATCAAAAGAGTAAATATAAATTCAAGCAGCAAGGCTACATAACACAGCTCCCTCGCTGCTGAACACTTGGATGTGCTTTTCTGCAGATTACAGAGATCTCTCTCCCCAAAAAGTCAGCTTAATGTGAAGGCAGCAAACATCTCCCTTGTCCTTAGCATGTCCCTCCTCAGTCTGTGCTTAGAGAAAGGTGGAAGCTTTATATGGGACAATGTAAATGACTTACAAAGAGTACTGATGTGCTGGAAGAAGCCGTTGCCCTACAAGACCTGGCTAGCTCTGACCAGGGAGGTTTTGGAAAGAAGCTGAGTTGCCACATTTTACTTGCACCACCCCAGGCAGGCCCTGAGGATGGTCCCTTCACTGGTGAGTGTCCTAGAAGAGGATGAAGCTTCTCCACACCCCGCTGCCTTGCCAATCTCCTCTGAGGAAAAATTCCTCTCTAACACCAGATCTAGAGATTAGTTGAATTCTGTGCGTGCCAGTGAATATTATTACTGTGTTTTCTGACAGCAATTCTGAGGACACCCTCTGTAGACTCCCCCAAAAATGAAAGAGCCCCTGAAAGATTCCATTGTTCTGTAATTCCCACTYAAAGACATAATCCGTATTTTACGCCATAAGTGATTGACACAGAGAGGACTCTTACGCCACAAACTGAAGATTAGAGTTTAAATGCTCCTAGTAATAAAAATGGAGACCAAGGATGTATTAGCAGAATTATTTCTAAATAAATTCTTTCCAAAGCTTTCTGTYAGCCATTTCAAACACTATTTTGGGGTTACCCATGACCCACATTTCTTTAGCTGTGTCACCTTTTCCAATAAGATTACTTTTAAGCCTTATTGCATGTTTAAAAATATTTTGCCTAATGTTTTAAACATATGACTGCCACGGAAAAGAAAAAAGATAAAAAAGGCTGATTTAGAACAAATTCTGATTTGTGACCACAAGATAATTTACAGTGAATCATACCAGGCAGCACATACTTGAGATCACACCCACCAGTTCATCCTTTAGATTGCAAACTAACTTCTGAGCATCCCTGTGAATGAAGATCTTGTCTGGGAGATGGCAGAGAATGGCCTTAAGCACATAAACTATTGATGCCATCCTTGTGCTGATCCTGTCCCATCGCCATCTTACAGACATTTGTACAAGCAGCTCCCCCAGTTGGTAGTTGAAAAGAAAACCATTTGGACACAGCTCATTTTCTCTTTTGATTGTCCATATTTTTGTTCATCTGGAAGCCTTTATAGCTGAAGTACYTCTAAGATCAATGACTACTATAAAAGCAAGTGATTCAAAACTCTGACCCAGCCCAAATAACAAAACTGCAGCCATCACAGCAGCTGAATTTCCATCTCACCCCATGCTAGGAGTCTGACTAGAAGGCTGAAATGAACAGTGAACACAGAGTTTGCAAGGTTGGTCTTGAAAACCAGGTGGATTGGGTTGCTGTCTGGGACTTCAAGTGAAGCCCCATACCAGAAAAYGACACTAATTTTCAGAAGACTGTTTTACAAGGAATGACTGCCCTGTGGCATGGAGGAGGCAAGTCATCAGGTCAGAGCACGTCAGAGAGGCTTCACTGACTTCAGTACAGCTCCATCACTGCACAATGGGAGGGGAGTCTTGCATCAGGGAGCTACACACGGAGCCTTACCGCAGGATTCACTCTTAATGTTTTGTGTCACTTACTTCACAGAATTTGGAAACTGTTTTACTCACTCTGACTTAAGTTCCTAATGACTTTGCTAATGACTGGACCTCACACCAATACAGAATGTTCTAGACTTGCTTCAGACCATTAACACATGCCCCATTGCCAAAGAGGGTACTGACAGCACTTACATGATGGTATTTATTCCAAATTTGTATTATTGCTTWAAATAAGCCATTTTCTGGATATGAGAGGGCAGCTGGAGAAATATAACAAGACAGAAAGCAGTTTATTTCAAGCCACAGATGTTTAGCTTTTGCCTTGCTTATATATCATGGAGAACATGACAGGATTTCTACGTGCAGAGGTAAGATCAGACATGTTCTACAAGCCTTTGTAGTAGAGAACTTAGATTTTGTCAGATGAAAGCAGTCTTGCTGCTTTCAGAAACACAGTAAACCCTGTAAAAATGAGTTCCATGCAGTGAATTATTCCTCACAAGGTAAATTTTCATGATTTATTTCTTTCCAAGATAACTAATAAACATTCAAGCCCTCCTAGTCTGTGGGGCTGCCAACTGTGGTGATCTTCCTAATAAACATCAAATTTTCCCACCTTTCTACCACACTAACTAGATATTTCACACAGAATCGCCTAGAATCAAAAATTTTTTAAAAAGGCATGAGAGTTGTGTGAAAGGTAGCTTACAACACATCATGCTGTTTTCTTTTGATTTATTTTCTGACAGATTCTGAGAAAAATGGATGCACTTTTTTATGAAAAAGAAACATCATCTGTGACCCACCTTACAAGTCCTGTATTCCCATTTACATGAAAAAGAGTTGTTCCCTAAGAAAGAGATCTAGTTTAGAATTTTTTGTTACTTAAACCTAAGAGGTTTTCACTCCACAGTCCGTAAGTAATCATATAACAAAGGAATGATTTCATTTCTGAGTGAACATTAAAGGATAAATTCTCTGTGTAAGTCAAGTAAAGAAGAAACAAAATATAAACAGCAGACTGTTCCATAAATATTATGAAAGGTTTTGGATTTATCTGAAAAGTATATACCAATTACCACAAACTGATGCATCATCTCTCTCACCCACTTTCCTTTTCTACATACAATAAATTTCATAACTTTAAAAAGTTAAAAAAATGGGTTTCATCATGCGGTGCTTTCAGAAATCCAAAGCAATAATATGAAAGTGCTACTTTTATTTTTAATAAAATTAAYTTAATCTGAACATCCTCAGGGCAGTAAGAATATTATTTTTCATCACCACAAACCAATCCAAATGTTTCTCAGTTTTTAAGAACTACCTTCAGATTTTAATATGAAAATCCAATAACTCCTCCCGTTTTTAAATCCATTACTTACACTGTTTAGTCATATCATRCTGCTGGCATAGAGCATCACTGTTAGATATTGAAACTGAAGTAATTCTCATTTACTGCCACATCCACTATCCATTCATTATCTATCAGGCAGAATTCAAAGATGAGTGCAGGAATTTAAGAAAATGATGTGACTAATAAAAAAAGAAGTACAGTTTTTAAGAGAGCTTGCTATATCTCTAACATATATATATATATATATATATATATGTGAGGGGTTCTGGGGGGGGAAAAATCATTTTAATCTGGTTAATTAACATCTTTAGCACACAGATTTATGGATACTCTACAGTTTTCAGAAAAGAACTGGAGTATTTTGTAAGTGGACTGCGGCTTCTAAGGTGACGACCTGMAAGAAGTAAACCCATGCCCCTCATACTGCACGTGACTTTCCATCATCATCATCTCCAAAGCTGACGACTCTAATGAAATACATTATCTAGTTTTTAGYATTGAGAGAACACAGAGAAAGAGAAAGACTGACAGTCTGTGCCACAACAAGAGAGCTGTTATGCACAGGARTTGTTACTGCCTTTCATATTCAAGGTACGATAGCGTGTTTCCCRAGTAATGAATTGCTTCTTGTCCACAGGCAAAGTGAAGAATGGATATAAATCTCTAATGAGCATGTAGGACATTGAAGCCTGTTTAAGAATTTAGTTTTCCAATTTACAGAACATTTCTAGTGATTTCAAGGGAATATTAAGGTGTGTAGATAATGGCAAAGATCATATAAAGACAAGACAGATACAAGAGGTGAGGAGTTCCCCACAGCCCCGTGATTTCTGTGGTACAGTAGCACTGTCCCACTGTCCCATTTGTACCCCACACATCTCACACAGCAGAGCCAGCATCCAACCCAGCAGGGTGGCAAGCTCTTATCGTTCAGGAAGCTTTAACTTTCTGCTCCTTCTTGTGGTAACGCCTSGCTGTTTCATTACAGTCATTCAAATTAAAAATGCATCACCTCATATCATATTCAAGCTTGTGAAGCAGTCTCAGCTGTGTTTCTAGCTGTTCATTGTCTGTTTGCATGGCCTTTAGATGTGCCCGCGCCTGTGGCTGTACAAAATGACTCATCTGATTTCTCATGAACATTGCCTGATTTCAGCGTTTGCCTCCTCCTGGTTCCAAGAAGATACTACCATGTGCAGCCTGTACCAGTGCACAGACACAGTAAACTTTCGCTGACTGCAAGAGAAGAGCATGGCCAACTTCARAGGAGCTGCTCACACCATGCTTCACTCCATCATAGTGACTAGTGAACAACCCAYTACCATTTTTTGCCTTCATTTGATGAGGAAAGAAGGTGAAAAAGCAGGATAGTTGTAAAAAAAGCACCATCCATTTGAAAAGGCTCTGTGCAGATGGAACATCTTCTCTGACTTCAGTACAGCACTTACAGTGGGTACAGGAGGAGAAGCCAGCGCACAGACAAAGCTGTCTTCTCAAGTCAATGGACAGCAACCAATCTTTTATGACCAGGTACTGCATCACAGCCAAGGCAGTGAAAGTTAATCTTAATTCATTATTATATAACGAATAATTACAATAATTTGCAATTATTGCTATTAATTTGAGATTGCTACTATGCATGTTAAGAGGGTTTTTTTTTTGGTTTTTTTTTTGTTTTTTTTAAATAGGACATTATTTATGCGTCTAACTGTATATACATTTAAGCAGCCCTTCTTAAAACTTTTCCCATTTACCATTTCAGTCCAGAAAAAACCATCAGCCTTATCCATCACTTACACATAYTACCATCTGCACTTGCAGTCAGATAACAAAAGGGACAAAATCACTTCCCCTGCCCATTAAGGAAACTAGAATTAATTCCACTGACTTGCACTCAGGCATCGTTAATTACGAGATCATAAGCATWTAAGTGACTTTGATTTCTTATTCTAATGTCATACTCATATATTTATTATACTCACCTTCTCACATCTGTKCACATTTTTCTATTAGATAAATACAAAATATAAATGTTGTTGCACTTCTGAGTATTTCCAACTCCGGTACAAATGTTATTAACTCCTTATTTAACTGAGGCAAATATGCACACAAGTCAGCCAAAGTGAGCCTATGTGATGCTGAGATATTACTATGCTGAGTTTATCTACAAAGCTATCTGAGCTTTTGAAATGCTCCTTACCTCACTGACACCTGAATAACCACAAGAAAGTTTCTGCATTAGCTTTCTCAACWTCTCGATTCTCCTATTTATGAGTCACTGTCCTAAATCAAAGCTGGTAGGTTCTCCCTCCATGTGCAAGTGCAAATGAAGTTTACAGGGCCTTAAAAACTTACCAGGTGTGAATACTCCACTCCCCTCTAGYTTGGAAAGCTCTAGAAAGAACTCAGCAGTCTGTCCTAAAGTGCCATTGGGAGCAACCCTCAAATTGTGCTTCCCTGCTTATATCATTCACAAGAGATAAACAGCAGCTAAAACTTTCCTGTGAACATCTATTACATTATTTGTTGTAAGCAATGGTAGCWACAAAGCATTTGCACTAAGTGCTATGCAATGCAATGTTTCTATATACTTCATTTTCCTTTCATAAGTATTTCATCCTCAACAACAACCCATACTTGTCCATGTAAAAGAACRGCTCAGTTCTATACCTAAAGAAAATAAAAATAATTAAACTGGTAATCGCATTCACAACCCTGAAGTTTTAATCCAGGAGTGCACTATGTCTGTTTTATCACAAAAGATCTCTGAAAACCCTTATTAAGTAAACCAAGTACTTTCAAGTGTAGAGAGATAATAGAGCAAAACCAGCTCACAACAGTTTTTATTATAAGCAAACACCTTCTGAGGATGGTAAGTCAATATCTATGCACAAACAAAAATATTTCCATGGAAAAAATTACAGAGAAGAAGTCCCATTTCAGTACAAAAGAGTGGAAGTTCTTCATCCTTTTTCTTTTTAGAATGGATAATTTTATTTAAAAGAGTATTTGTGTTTGTCGCTGCACAGAAGCTGAAAATCAAACTATTAAGAGTTCTGGATGATAAATTACAGACTTTTCTAAATGAAGGGAGAAGTTATGTAACTTCATTTCTCTTCTTGGAGGAATAGGATGGATAGAGAAGAGGAAGGGAGGATTTGCTTATGTTTTAAAAAACAGGAAAAAATCCTAGAAAAACAGAGCTTTCTGGAGAGATTCTTTTCAAAAGACTTGAAGCTTTAGGAAGAGCAAGGAACCACATACAAGGCTATTTTAATGAATAAAAAAMCCAAAACTTACACTCAATTTGTATCTCAGAATCGAATCAGAATGAGTAAACCTTGCTGAATTAAACTACAGCATCAGTCCTTCAAAKACAAGAATCCTATGATAAACASATTAACCKACCCAAAGTGTGCACAGACAGGCTMAAGAGTTCATGACMAGCCCCTTTGGACCATCCCCTTCCCCTCCTGGCACTGTAGCTCCAGAATGAGACAGACAGCAGAGCTGGCTCTCCTGCAGTAGAGACTGTCTCCACCACCACAAGCAGTCTGGGTTAAACACACCATGGAGAGGATATGACAGATAGGGAGACATGCTATTGTTTCACTCAGAGTACCCATCAGCAGAAAATCTACACTTCAGATTGCATTGTAAAAGAATTATTTTCTAAAGGAACACATAAATAGAAGYGCAGATTATGAAACATTCATTGCAAAGACCTTACACAGTCTGAATTCATGAATTTTCCTCAGATAAAGACTTTTATCTCCCTCAGGCAATAAGCAAAATTAAACTTTGGTATTTCAARGGATGACTATTGGATTATATACCATTTTCCCCAGTGKAATGTCAGATGGGTCTGTATTTTAAATTTGTTTTTMAATGCCTTATAAATTAGGCAAAATYGTATTAATTGAAAATGGTTTCATTGAAATCARACTAATTAAATAGAACATTGTCAATTACTTTTTTTTCTAGGTAAGTTGTCTACCCATTGGAAGCCCTCAAAYGTAATCTGAAAAGTACTGCTGGCCAATATCTGGAGATCAAAGCAAAGATCCAATCCTCTTTCTTTRCCCTAAATGACAACTGTTATTTCCRSAGTGTTAYGACCAGTATGATCTCTGTWTTCAGGAYRGAGTTTAKTCTACAYTGATCAAGATTTCAGTKATAAGGGCAAGTGATTYAGACATRAATCTTGGGTCAAWATGCATTCTCCAAAGCAGTTCAGAWGCATAAAGACCAGAAAACCCTCCTATAAACTTTATAGAGAAATTAAAAGAGAAATACATATACACAMRYATTTTCTGCTTTAAGCCTTTTTTTACCTGATTTGTATTATGTGGTAGAATTACCCTCTCTCACACTGGAAGGATCAGTTGTATAACTTYTGAGTTTTGCCTACTTTAGAGTAGCTTATTATTATACCTGCATGTATTAACCATTWATTTTGATGGGACAGATGATTACCTAGCAGTAGCAAATGACAAGTGGGCAGAAATCTAGCGAGTAAAGCTGAATAAGAAAGTACAAAGGTCAAGACTGTGCTAAAATTCTGAAGCTTCTTTATTCTCAACCTGCAACTCACTGTCTGTCACCTTGCCCAGGTGCCAATCTAAACCAAGTCCCTCCAGAATGCTGATGTTTGTTTGCCAGCTCCTCCATTCATTTACACCTGATGCTGATCTAAGCTAAGCAAAACCACCTTTCTCTGATGCCCCTTGTGCTTTTGTGCATATTCATACACCTTAAACATGCTCCTTTATCGCCCCTGAGGACTTGCAAGCAGTACATCTGGAAGGAGAAGAGGAAAAACACATCTGAAAAAGGATAAAAGAGGACAGGGAATATGCTGGGCAGGAGGAGGCTCTGCAGSAATGACAGCCTTGTCTTCTGCTTGAGACTCCAAAAGAGTTTACAGCAGTGGGAGAGACACTGMGCTCCTTCTTGCTAATATCCTGACTGTAAAACTACAGCTTGCTGAGAAACTGTGGAGAACAATGTGAATGCTTCTAAGAGTATTTATAATAATCCCTCCCATGATTTTCTCAGGATAAGTCTGCAATCACTTAAAAATATCCATTATGAAAACCAGTGAGCCACAGTGAGGCAGCCCCACTACCACCCATGCTGAGGCTGCTCCATGCCACCATTCAGTGTGACACACATTAGATCCATGTAGTTTTTCTGTCATCCACGCCCTGCTGCTGAGCTGAAAAATGCCCAATGCCAGCAKTTTACCATGCCAGTGGAAATACACTTTTTTGGCCCATTTCCACACATGGTTTAAATGGAGAGTTCAGGACAGGGGGGTGATTTAAAGCAGGTGATGATTCCACTAACATCAAAGATGGGAAAGAGAGAAGAGCAGACGACTTAAGAAAAATTAAACATTTTGCTTAAAATCACTTACATGTATTTCAGGAGCTATGGTTCAATTGCAGACGTCATTATGATTACTTTTTGTTAACCACTCACTTCGACAGTTTTAATACCRTACTTTTCACTGTTCAAAACTTTCTTGGAAGTTAAACAGAGTTAGCGATATATAAAATACACATGAGCCCTGTCTACACTGATTAGTCAAMTATATTTATTTATTTCACAAATACATGAAATTAATTTCATACATTTTTTATGCTCTCATTAAGTCTCAGCTATTTACACTTGCCTTTTTTCTAGTCTCTTTTTTCCCCCTGCCTGTATTCAAAATATTATTTCCAAAGGATGGGCTTTAGGTGCCAATTCTTAGAACACGAGCAAGAAAACAGTTTCCAATGAAGMTACGGGGCAGCAAGCTTCTCCCGTCTCTCCCTGCCTGCAGCCAGCCAGCGGCAGAGCCAGCGTAGTTCACAATAGCCCTACGGGCTCCTTTCTCCAGTTTCCCCAGGCCCCGTTGAGCTTTATAACCCCCATATAAGAGCCGAACGATCCGGAGAGCAGGAAGGGGCTGTTTCCCTGCGGGGCTGTCCCCGTCCCCCCTCCTCCCGGCCCCGGAGGGCGCTGCGATTCGCCCCTTCCCCACGAAAGGGACAGAGCAGCGCTCGCTAAAAGGGAGCGATTTCACAGCCTGACGGCACCGGGACAGCGTTAAACAGCAACTGKCTGAAATTAAACACCGAATTCGAAGGGGGAAAAAAAAGGAAAAAACTCAAACATTTCACATCTTCCCAGGAGATTTTCTCAGCCTAGTCCTCGCCTGCCCAAACCCCCTCGTTCTATCAGTGCAGTAACAAAGCCAAGGAGCTCACGCTGTGGCATCTCATAGGAGGGCACTGGAGTTAACAATGCGACTGTGAGCTCCAGTGGCCATGGCAACAGTAGCTAATTCTTCTTCCCAATCAGGGTGGCAATTCTCTCCCATGGCTTGAATCAGTTACAAAACAAAATACTCTCAAAGACCTTTCAGAGCCAATAGCCTCGCAGCTAATCTGCTAATAGGAARTAATCTGCAGCTAATATACACATTCCAGGGCAGCAGTGTGTTTTCTTAATACTTTGTTACATGGGCCTCTTTCCAAAGAAAGCAGAGCAAAGAATAGAAAACAGACATTCATTAAAAATAGTATAATACTACCTGGCCACTATTAATGCCTGAAACGTGCTGCAACTTGCATGGCTCTTAAAATGGTGATTTGGAGTGACAGCACTAGATAGACTGAGCTCGATGCAATTAGATCAAAAMCAGTTACATACAGTATTAGTTAGCAGCTAGTTCATGTGAAAAATCAGCCTTGAAATGATTTCCACATTGCTCTCTTTTCATTTAAAGGATCTGTGAACAAAAGCACTGAGTTGACAGGAATGTGCATCAGTAATATATGATTCCAGATGAACACATGAAAACAGATACTAATAAATGTACACTTGGAGCATTCCCATCTAACTGYGTGATGGGAGTTTAACCATACATTCTCCCACCTGGCTTAAACACAGGAGCAAACAGCAAATGGTGGGAAAGGAGTGCTGAAATACTAACACTGTATCAGAAATTTTGCATCAGTCGTATCAGTAAAGCTGCACAACATGCCTTAGCTGCAGTTTACTAAGGRAAGGACTGCACTTCTGAAAGCTGGGCGGTATTGGCCCCAGGTGCAGGCACAAAGCAGGGTGAGCGCCAGGAACATACGCATTTCCATCTTGTATGCGTAATTCAGAGAAGCAGCACTACTGCTGGATTAAGGGAAGAATTACACCTCCATTCCTAGCAACTCTAAATGCTGCCAGTGGAGGTGGTTGTCACAGGAAAYAACTCTCCCAGCTTCACAACCACGTTCGTTCACCGCATCCAACCCAAACCACCACATTTGCACCACCAACACAGCACAAGTGAAACTATAAGTCTCTCAGTGCTCAGATATATTTACACTTTTCTCTTTTTTCCCCTCCAGGGGTAAAGCCAAGGTCACTTGGTCATGTCAGGCCACTGCATAGGCATCAAACAGAATTAAAAGACCAATTGCAGATTCTGGCAAAGACTGAGAGAGACAGAAGTGATGAACACATCAGTCAGTGCAGTGCAACTGATTGTCATCAACTATCTGCTACAACTGTAGARGCACCTCTCATTTGGGCTACCAGAATGTTTCATTTCTAGATCCTCTTGCAAACTTCGGAAATTTCCATTGATCGGGGTGAAATTTCATAGATTTTTCTCTTGTTCCTAATGTGACTACTCTTCACTGTAATTTTAAACTGTAACCATAAAAATTCTGTGTCTATACTTAACATAAAAGCTGTTTTATTTTAAACAAAGAGAACAARAAATGTAACTTTCCATTCTGATCTTATTTTTTTATTTTATTAAAAACTGTTTAAATACTGAAATGTGAAAAGGAAGGCAGCTCAGTGTAACAGGCAAACAATTTTAGCAGCAAAAAYACTTCAAATGTTCCAATTCAGAAATATTGTGCAAGTACCCAAGCCAAAGGCCTTTAAAAATGGCAGTTCTCCCAGTTCACAAATGTGAGAGATACAGTTTAAGTAATGTTCAGAGCATGGCTAAYGGGGAAAGAGCTTCTCCACATCAGTGGCCATCTCCTTTACAGGGAATTGYTTTAGTCTATAACTATCTCAACATTTCATGTCATGCAATCCATTTCMACTTTGTGTGTCATTCCCCAGGTAAACTAGATGGTTTGTGAGAAGGAGTGAAAATTGATCATCTATACGTTTTACTGATGATTGACAGTGAGCTCCTCCTGTGCTTGGGGCATTCATGAGAGCTGTTGCTGTGTGAGTTCTTTTTGAAGTCATCGCAGGAGCTCCTGCTGCATGCCCTGGGGCAGAAAGCTCCCAGAACAGGATCTCCTCACAAGGCAGTCTGTTTCCCTGAAACATCCAGGAACATTATCTCTGCACATCTGTAAATTGGTCTGAAATGGGCTGAAATGCTGACAAGTTTCTGGGTAAGAGCAGGAGGAGCACAAATGACTGTACAGGCATATATAAACATCCTTTCTTCCACAAATGAAAGATTAGGATTGCATAAAGCCAGTTATAATGTATACAAACCCAATGCATAGTGATAAATCAAATTTTGCTTGACCTTGCTCAGAACAAGTAGTTTCACTGCTGGTCTGCAGTTTATACATCAGCATTTAGAGTCTGGTGACAGCTATTTTACACAAACTGGCCAACTGCACAATTTACCTTTTTTTGTTTGTTTATTTTATCCTGATACTGAAGTTCAATCCCATCCTCAAAACAGTCTGACTCATTCTAAGCACACTCTGCAAAGAGAATGGGATTTCAATAGTGGTCAGCACTAACCTACTTCTCTCCAGCTACTGGCACAATAAGTAAATGCTCCCTGATTTTGATGGGAGAAACAGAAGCAGGTCATTGCAGAGGACTCTTGAAATTCCACCAGAATGTCTAAACAGGTCGAACATGCTGCAGTCTCACTGCTGTTTATCCCTGACAAGCCAAATCATTTGCTATCTGTTTATCTTGATATATATTCGAAGAAGTTGCTTGGAAGGAGATTGTGCAAATAGGCACAACCATCACCTTTTTATCCCATTCTGACTTTCCCCCTGGACTGGAGAGTGATGGTTTGGTCCAGTAATTTGCTTGCCTCCACATTTCAATTCTTGCATCCTCTCTGTCTCAGTGAGAAAGGAAAAAAAAAAAAGCTGTCTGAGTCACTGTGTATTCCAAGTCTTTACTTGCTGAGAGTCCTGAATGTTGCCCATTTCTTAGAAAAATAAGAGAGAGGCAGAGTAAGAGGTAGAAAATAAAAGCTAAAATCTTTAACGTGAAATTATTTTCATCATTGAACAGTGCTTTTATTTTTCTTTAAATCAGTTTTTATAATTTGAGTTGTCATGACAACATGATGCAACACTTCACTGCCATGACAATGTGACAACTTTCAAAAACAGTAAGTGCTGKTTTTACTCTGTTTTTCAATCGCTCCCAAGGAAACAAGCTGTTATTTACTTCTGTGACGAAACTCATACGATACCATAATGGATCCAATGTCAAGAAAAATTAAAGCATAGAATAGGGGAAATATGGATGGAAAATGTGTTTTTGTGTACATAATTACACCGTAAAATGCACATATTTTTTTCCACTGTCTTATTCCAATTCACCACCATAACTCTGCTCATTTCCACCTATGAATTCCCCGACTTTCTCCATAACCTGACCAGAACTGGTCCTTGATTAACCACAACAGCRTAATTGATTCAAAAATGGCCTGGTTTTCCTACAAGTAGTTTTAGTTGATGTTTTTATGCTTGGTTGTGTGCATTTGGATACTACAAAACAAACTGAAATAAATGAAACCTCTATGTGACCACAAGCTAACTCCAGTGGAGCAACGTATTTGCAAATCCCATCAATTTATGAGAGACTTGTGTCTAAATTCTATGGGGACGATAAATCCATTGGCTAACTCTCTTCTAAATGGAGMCAAGAAATGTTTCCAGACACTAGAGCTTAGTTATCTAAATTATGCAGTTGTGGGGGAAAAAAACATCACTGGGATGATATCTATCCTGTCTAGCAAAAATAATTCTCAGGAGCTWGCACAGACCAAGGACCACTCCCAAAAAAGCAGTATGGATGCAGCCATCTTGTTGTGGAAACWGAGGCAGTTTAAAACTACTAAAATACATCAGCTGGCCTCAGCGGCATGGAATGATCTTTAGCACCATTTTCCATACTGGGACAGACATAGCCACTGTTTTCCTAGCAGCCTTGTTYTGGAGAAACATGAAAAGGTCCAAACCAGGTGATATCAAAACACATTATATTAAAGGGTGTGAGGGTTGCTTTGTCAAAGCACAGTAATGCATTTATATTGCACTCACAAGAAGATCCAACTTTACCACAGAAACTTGCTCCCTTATTTTGGCTCAGCCTCAGGCATGACCCCACACCTGCCTGCTGCCCAGTCCCTCAAACCTCAGCAGAACCACCAAAGCCTGGACACAGACAGAGGGGCAGTGAGGAACCARGGAGACTTTCAGCCTGATACAACTGTTGATGTGTTTTGAATATCAATGATCGCTTCCTTAAACAAAAGACGGTGCTGGAGCAAAGAAGCTGCAGTACTTTCAGGACACTACAGCTGAGAAATTTCTCTGTGCGTACAAACACACCTCTGTAACAAAATCTTAAGGATATATATGTGTGCGTGTTTGCACATATATATAATTGACACATATATAGATCCGTATTTTTGCCAGCAAAGGTAAATCTGTTTCACAGTATCAATATSTAATAAAAAGAAAATGAATCATTCTATAGGGAGAAAAATGAAGTACACTCTCATGATTGATACTTTACATAATTAAAAAGATTTYGTGCACTTTCACCACCCTATTCAGTAGTTTAGCGACTACTATTTACCCATGTCAGACTCAGATAAAGGTAAACAAAACTGGAGGTTTCAGCACTTTGCTTTCTTTTCTGCAAGAGCTCAAGACTTAATTTGCAACCTGCCTAGAAGACAGGAATTCTGTAGCAGAAATAAAGCACAGAGGAGCCAATAATTAGTCCCATCCTGAAGATCTCATCCAGCTCCCATTTTTCCATAATGGCATCTTTCTACTGATTTCAGTATAACCTAAATCAGAAGAGAATTATACATCAGCTCTTCATTAAAAAAAGAAACAAACAAAAAAACCAAACAAACCAAGACCCACTTCCACCTCGAAAATTGCACACAGTTCCCATTCCACATCTTTATGTGTCTCTACTTATGAGTTCCTGTTGACAGGAACAGATATAGCCTTTGTTTCCATTGGTACCTCATTAACAAAGTAAGGTTGCCAAAAGCCAAAGTGGTTGGAGAGGTTATTTCACAAAAWTTGCCTATAAACATACTTTTGTTTATGTCTATCCATCAAAATGTGCTTATGCTTGTTGTCATACAAGCCTGCAGTCAGGATTATCCTGATTTTCTTCTCCTGACAGGTGATCAAAATCACAACACTTTCTACTCTACACTCTTCAAAAAGCATCATATATTATATGAAGAATTGTTTCAAATCATAAGCCTAGCTATTGTCAGGAGGTGGAGAGGAGGGAAAATTCACAGCAGAGCAGGAACAGAAAGTGGGAACTTTGGGAAATCATCAGGTTTCTGCAGGGCAGAACAGTGACTCGAGTCAGAAACCTATACGCTGGGAACTTGTAYTTTGACCCTGACTTGCAGAAAGTGGAGACACTCTCAGGCACCATCCAGACAGAAATTTGAACTGGTTRGCCATAGCATGGGTGATAAATCATCATTTAACATGGCCTATGGAACCAGGAAAGAGAGTRGAGAGCACAAGTTGTGTGATGACACTTTATTAGTGCCAGATAAATTGGTATGACCCGGGTATATTTTCAGCCATGTGAATACCAATATGCAGCTTCTGTAACAGTGTATTATCAACCTCAGACTGCTTCACTGGTGAATACGAACTTCTCCTTTTCCTGAAGTGATTTGAACCACTTAGAGAAATGGAAGGGAGGTTTTGCTTAAACTCAGCTCTCAAGAAATAAAGCAGGCCAGAGAAACAAGAGTGGTGATGCATGATGAATTGGGACACCCGTGTCTGATTTTAATCTCACTTGTGAGATGGATCTGTTTCCTGTTGACRGCATTTAACACAGGGAGTTGCACAATGCACCAGAGAAACTTGTGGGCAGCATGATGATGATGATGTAGAAAAAGCAACAGTGAAACATGGATTAAGTACAGGAAAATTTGTATTGGCTGAAGAGGGATGCTCCAGAAGAATGTGGGCAAGTGATTCAGTGGTGAGGGAGAGGTACTATCAGCCACATCTTCAGTTCTTGTCCTTTCAGAGCCTCTTAGTTTGGAAAATAGCTCTCCCAATCTTCTGTCCTCAGATYTTTTCTTATTTAGCCCATTTTGACAAAAATATTTACTTTAACATAAAGTAAACACRGATCTCAGGGAAATGTCATGAAATAATCTTTCAGTTAAAAAACTTTATCTTTACTCAGACGAATTGTATGAATATGCCAGTTAGATCTGAAAATGTACTTTGCATATTTTTAAAGCAAAATTCAGCACATAATTTAGACACTAATATCATTGAAATACCAAGGATTTGTAAATGACATTACCATAAATTTGCATTCTTTGGAAATGCATATATTCWTTTTTTTCTCCTGTAAAATTTGGGTTGTTTACAGCAACGGATCCACAAGTTTCCTTCACTTTAGGTGGCCTTCTGAAGTATCCATGCCATGTCATAAATATGAGTCATGATTCAAGAAAGAACAAGCAAGGATGGCAATATCACAAAAGAAGCATCAGTTTCCCCGTATCTTGAATAAAAATACAGGCCTGAAAAAGAATTTTTTTTCCTATAATGCCAGTACTGTATTGCTTGATTCTTCTGAAAGTAAACCTAACATGATATTGAATACTTTTATAGTTGAAGAACAATGTTTAAAAATACTCAAAGTTGACACCTAYCCTGTACAAGTGAAAATATTTTAGGAAGTTTTTACTGTATGTAGAAGAGCAGAAGTGTGAAATATCAACATAAATAAATGAGAGATGTAGCATATTTAGACTGTCCTAATGAATTTTAGTAWGTGCACACACACAACTCATCTGAAGTTCTTCTCTGTATGGTATTAAAAGCATGGCATCACATTTGTAAGAGGTTTGCCATGTGTGCACAGAGAAGATTTTCCTCTGGTTGTAATCTGTATTTTCTCGGACTCCATTTCAGTCATGCTGTTATAACTGCAGTTTGAAATGGAAGCTAAGAAGGAGGGTACAATTTAGCACTAACATACCAGTAGAGTATCTTGAGTCAGTTTTCTTCATTTTTGAGACAAAAAGTTTGAAGCAGCTACAACTAGTAGCAAACATTCTATCTGACAGCATTTACTGAGACTGGCAGTTTTCTGACGCAATATGGCATAGACTGTAAACATTCGGGAGTGCAAATGCTTTTTGTTAACACTCAACTCATAGCAAAAAGGAATATAAGCTTTAAGGGAACTATGGTAATATAAATAAATAAATAYTAATCATCATCACCATCAATCTTCCAGCAGTTTCCCACTGAATTTGTTGAAGAGGTAAAGACAGACTGCTGCTGACCTGATTAGAGATTTCCTTCTTTTTAAACTTTAAGTCACTTAAAGAAATTATTTTATAAGCCTACTGTGTCAAATGTAATCAAGTTGATTAGTAAATATTAGCATGTTTTTCTAACACTGGAATTTGCAGCAGAAGTAAGTATGCATACAAAAAAAAAAAAAAAGTTTGGCTGAGGTTGCTTGAATAATGTATCTATTATCACAAAACCTGAGTGTCAAGCTGCATCACTACCGAGATTCTAAGAACAGCCACCACCTCGTATCAAAAAGTGCATGTTGCTGAATATTTGCTTTATTTCCAGGTCCAAGAAGTGATGTACTGAAGTTCTCCATCCTCAAAGAATATTTATAACAAGCAAGGATGGACAAACCCCTCAAGCACAGTATCCTAAATGCAGTAATCATTGTTTTGCCAGATTGGTCATACTGGCAGTACAGCACTTCTTTGTTGCAGGAATAACAAAATTAATCTCTGCGTATTTGTGCCTACTTTTACCAGAACAGTTTCTCACTTATCACTGACAATTGTCWGGATGAAGATCTTGGTATGGACTTGGATTTGACATGAAGCTCAGCTYCCACCAGTACCCTAAAAATCTGCCTGCATTATGCCTGAGAGCCCAAAATTCAGCCCCTTACCCATGTGTCCCTGAGCTGTTTTGAAAGCTTGGCCTTGATCCCAGCATGTTGAACTGTATTCTGATTCTCAGAGGAAATACACCACGAACAGGCGTTCCTGTGCCCAAAGCCTGCGTGATGCATGCGTGACTTCCTTCTCCTGTGCTCGTCTCAATGGCACCCATTTGCTGCTCCTTTTGCAAATTTGCACCTCATTTAAGGCTGACCAAGAACCAGGCAAAATTGAACACAGACTGGGAGCAAAATTGTATCTGATACAGTAGAGGGGGAAAAAAAAAAGGTTTTTCAGACATTTGTTTTCAACCACCCATTTTTTCATCCAACTGCAATTCTAGCACTTCAGTTCTGGTTATATGGCATTCCTGCAGGAAAGGCAAGGGAATGGTCAAGTTGCCTCCATGTCTGATCTCCCAGGAAATAYAGCATTACATTTACAGCTTGTCAATCCCTGTTCCTGCAGTGCAACCATGTAGCACATCCCCTTGGATGGCAGATACATGTTGCTGCGATTCATATTTCATGTATACATGTGTGCATGATAAGGGGCCATGACCATTCCCCACAGCCCCCCAAAACTAACTAAGGCCATTAACTGGCAAAATGCCACATAATTTCCAAACCAATACTCTTAAGCCTCACATCAGCCTGAAGATTACTTCAGTGAAGCACTTATCATTATGTGAGCTTCAAAATTAGGTCTCCCATGAGGGAACATTCCTTGATATTAGCCAAACCATCCGACTAAGAAACACTTCCTATAGTTTTAACATATGGATTGCATTTGAACTGACAGTGAGTTTTCCTCTGGACTGATACYCTGCCGCCTCCATACATGGTTATGCTTATTGCTTATGGGGTTCTTTTAAGCACCGCTGCCCTGAAATAAACTCCTACTATTCCTACAGGATTTCACGCCAGCCAATTTAAATATTTTAATAATGAGTAAAAAGTTTAAAATGAAGATAAAATATTGTGTCAAGCCACAGACAGTGCTGACAGTTCAAAAAGAAAATGCTTTCTTTGCAGCACCCATCCRCACATCTGTGACCATACACTGCGCTATATCTCTGGATTGTTCAGAATTCCCAGTCCTCTCCTGCTTTTCCAAACCAAACTGCTCAGCAGATGGACAGACCAATGAGACAGGCCAACATCTGCCACTGAAGGTGCTGGAAGTGCAATGCAAAGATGGGATCCTCCTTGGAGTGCCACCTCCCACAGGAATAGGAGACACTAAGGCACCTGGTCTACCTGTGACAGCTTGGGGACATCAGCACCACAAAGGCTGCCAGGAGTGCCTAATCCCCATTCTGTTTGGGAGCTGTGACCAGGACAGCTGCAAGGCAGCTCAGGAAAGTTACTCCTGCTTTCACACACCCATGGCCTGAATTGTCCATAGCCATTTAAGGTGTCCCTCAGCCCTGGAGACACAATGCCAGACACCACTGAAGGCACCTACAAGCTTCATGGATGACTGGAGCTCACCCAGAAGGACATTTCTGAGAGCCCTGGCAGGCTCCCTTGCCTGTGTAAGAAACATGTGRTACCATGGGCTGATGTTTTATCTCCAAACTTTTTTTTTGGCTCTTTGTGCTTTTCTTTGAGTAAAGATAAAAAGCAGCTAACAGAGTCCCCCGACATCCACCACATCCTGGCAGAAGGAAATGCTTCAGATTTCATGGTGATTTGGGTTTCTCAGTGCCAGTCACTGTTTCTGTTTTCGTATATTTAATAGCTATCTGAAAACTAGAAACTTAGCAACATATTTTGCAGCTGATTTGGCTGATAATGCCTTTTTTAAAGCTCGTTTCCTGCTTTAGGATAGCATGGCAACAAAAYGAGCTGAGTTTACTCCATTAAGAGAAGACAGTGCATTAAGCCAAAAAAGAAAAAACAAATGCTGAAAGGGGGAAAAAAAATGAAACTAACAGCAAGCTGATGAACAGATTAGTTCTATTTATTTTAATTTTCCTGTGCCCCCTTTTTGGACAGTTTATTATTAACTAAAGTAAATTCAGCTGTTCACAGAAATTAGAAAAATGATATGAAAAAGCAAGTTAACTAAAATGAGCTGATATCTTTTCTTTTTTGGTTGGATTCAACTGAGGGACTTTAGCCAAGGAGAACAAGAACAAAATRCAGAATTGTATCTAATGAGAAATCTAACTAACAAAAATACTTTTAATGCAAAAGACAAATTTAAAAGGCCAAAAAAAGACATTACTCCCTCTCTGAATAGTGATGCAGCCTGTTTYAGTGAATACTGTCATGTCTTATAGCTCAAGTCTAAACATTCAGTGCTGATAGAGAAGGGTGCACTTTGCATTCCTTTCTCAATATGGTAAAGCTGTAACTTATACCTCCGACTTATCACAGCATTGGCAAACACATGTTTTCCCCTTATTTGGTAGCACAGAACATCTGGAAAGGAAAAGGGACACACTTCCCAACACCAACTGTGAGCAACCATCACAACAGACCTGCCTACAAAAGCCAACACTCCACCTCATTTGAGAARGATAGAAAACAAAACTCAGACAGACGTACGGCTGCAGAAAGTCTAAAACTCTACAAGTGCAGAGAGAAAACGGTGCAAGAAAGGATGAAGGGACTTGCACACAGCACTCAGCTCAGGGTTCAGCTGCCCACTTTGCTGCTGGCTGCCCTGTAAGTCAGCATTCACTTTTTCCAGTTTTCTAAGCAGTTCATAACACATCAAAATAAACAGTCAATGCATAGGTAACTCTTTTACAGTGGAAGGCAGAAGGAGAAATGCTGCCTTCACTGGAACACTGAAAGCCACAAATTTGCAATACACTCTTACCCACAGTGCTTCCCAGGGGCTGCAGAGATGGCAATGCAGGGAAGAGGGGAAGGGCCATGGTATTCTTTCCAGTATATAGGATAGAGTTACAGGGTAGCTCTACAGCTGCATTGAGATATGGATATATTTTACTGCTAAAAACAAGGGTAATGAGGCAGATATTAGCTATCTCAGTACCAAACTGCCCTCCTAAAAACAGTCTGGAGGAAACTAAACACTATGGGTGCCAGGACTGGTCAAAAATATTCAGCTATGGACAAGAGCAGGAAACTGCGGTTTGACCTCACTGAGCAGCTCCACACCAATCTTCTCATCTGGAAGCAAAAGAGCTGCCCTCCCTGCCCAGGTGCTGCAGCAGCATCAGCCTCCCTGCAGAACATTACAACAGCTCTTGCTTTTCTCWAATTGGACTTCAACTTTTAAGATGCAGCATGAAAAGAAATCATTTAGTGGGAAGAGCAAATGCTTAGTGAGAAAAACTCAATGCAAAAAATAAAAGGACTTTTCCTTTACCAAAAAAATTTTCAGCCACACCTCCTAAAGAGATCCCTAATTGCTACACCAGAATCCAAGGCAGTTCCACATGGGACACACAAACCATGGGGGGACTGGCAAAGAAGTATGTCTGAGCTGCCGAGTGCTTCCTCCTGCTCATGCCAGCAGCTGGGAGCTGGTGCTGCCGCTGCAGCTGACGATGGCTTGAACATCAGCTCATTTGGAAACTCCTGGTGAGAGTGGTGCCAGGAAGGAAATGTCTCTCAGGGTCCAGCCCACACCCTAGCAGAGAGACGATCCTCCCTTCTGACTGCTGCCATTGGCATCTGATCTCTGTACTCTACAGCATTTTTTAAAATGTCCTTAGAATCCGAAATTTTACTTGTCTCCAGTAGCAAYGCTGGTCACACACATGGTGGGGGTAGGGAAATAAGGCTTGAGCTGAGCTGTAAAAAGAAGACAACACCTGGCAGAAGGCTGCTACCAGAGCTGGCCTTGCCATCCTCTGTGGATGCCCTTGAGTTGGACACAAGTTCCCTGCCCAGCCATCAGTGTGGTGCTATTCCKAACACTGCACAGCAACCACCCTCCCTCTCGTCAGAAGCAGCTGGCGGGAGCCTTCCTGTCAGGACTTGTTTTGGAACTGAAGAGCTCCAACACACGCCCTCACAGCAGCAACATTTGCAAAAGAGGCATTAAAATGTTGTTACAAAAACTGATCACAAAGTGAAGTTAAAATTTTGGTCCATTCCCATCCCGTTGAACAGCAACTTTGCAGACACTGATTTCTCCATGCAACTGAAGAAGGACGTATTTTTAATACCATTTTCTGAATGGAAAATTAAAATAGAGGGCTAAGTGAATTTTCCGAGGATGTGGGTCCAAGCAATGTCAGGCCCCAGAAGGGAAATTCCTTATAAAGTTACTTTACAGAAAGTCACTGCTGTCCCTTCCTCCCCACACCCCACAGATTCTGAATACATTTAGAAGCACAACTGCAGAGTTCTGGTTTTTTCTGGTTTCTGTTGCTAGATACATATATACACGCACCATTTCCCATCGTGTATTAATTAAGTCAATCTCTTTTCTTCAGATCCTTACTTGCTGAAAGATTGTTTTACAGAATGTAAAGCAAAGCCAAACAAAAATTTCTTTATGGKTGCTTTTGAAGAAAACAGCTACAGAAATGTCTATCTGGCACAGACAAGACAGAAGACAACAACCAAGGGAAAGCATTCAAGAATCTCTGMGGATGAAGCAATTCCTACTGTTTTGAACTGCGCACATGAACACAGAGTTGGGCAACAAACACTCCCTAGGAGGAGCTGCAGTGGGACAGGCTGCACAGCGATACCGCTGGTGATGCTATCGCTGTCTGACTGTTTCTGGTGAACTTTATTGCAGGAAGCAGCTATAAAGAGTTTACAATGTCACAGCAGCCACGATCTTGGAGAACCCCTGGGGAATATGATGGAAACAAATACGTCCCTTTGCCACAGAGAAGCATCATCGTAGTGTTAATGGCCCTGACGGTGCAACTGAGCTCACTTAAACTCCCCTGTAACCAAATCCAGGCTCACATCTATACACCTAAACCTTTGGGAATTCATATAACCTCTCATCTTTGACATCTGTTATCATTAAAAAGATATGTTCCAGTGCAATCAGACTGTAGTGGAATCAGGATTTGCTATATGGAAAACCTGCAGCAATCGAACTAGCCTAAGTGATTACAGCAGCATCTGGATAAAGACAAAACAGGAATCAATTTTCTTCTCCTTAAGATGTTAAAGTAATACCCATAAAAACACTTCTAAATGTCCTAAAATGGGATACCTCTTTTAAGCCTTGTTAGCATTAGGGTTTTTTTTTTTTTCATCTCATTTACACATTGCCTTTTGCCAGCATTAGTGAGGTGTTCATTAAATTTAAAAAGAGACCAAGAAAATCCCACGTGAAAAGACATTTTCCTTGTGAAAAACAAACAAGCCCAGGAACGTATCAACCACAGTAAGGCATGTCCATGGTTTGAAATAAACCTCTTCAAAGAAATGAATTGCTGATTACAAAAAAACACTTCAGGGACATAAACATTATGAAGAATAAAGCCTTTTATTCTTTGTCCCAAAGCATAATGAACTGAATACTGAGATGACAGGAAAAGAGGGGTTAGTGATGCATTGTAAAATGCCATCGTAGCACAGAAAACCTGCTTCTTACATTACCTCAAGGTAACAAATTTTTTAGGGCTGATTTTATTCTTCTAATATGGATAGCACAATACGGTGCCTCTGTTTGTCCTTTTCTGGGCAGGTTGATGCTAATCACATAGCACAAGCRTTCATGGAAATGTTTACGCCCCCACTGACTGAAATCTATGCCAGTTGGATGTCATTAACAATATTCTCAAACCAGATAACAGCAGTTGAAGGGAAAATGGCAGATATAAGCACGATTTCTTCTCTACATTAATTTCTCCAACAGGACCTCAAGTAACATGGTTTAACATCTAGAGCTTAATTTAGGCAGCATATAAAACATATTCAGGCAGAATCTTTATGCACATACAGAAGTGGTTTATTTTGGGGAAAGCACCACAGTAATGCAGCAAATGTGTTTGATACAACCTCCTTTTCAGTTATGATAAAATAAGTTTTGCATTCAAAGATCCCTGATAATGCTGTGATCATTTTCCCAGAACAGATGAATCATAGATGCTAGCGATTAGCAAGGCACGTCAAATCACCAACACCTACCACCTTTCTCCATAYCAAACAGTTATTCTTACAGAACAGGACTGTGAACCACATGAATCACAAGCAATGCCCATTCACAGAAGCAAAACAAACATTTCTGACACTCTGTGCCACCCTGTTTGATCTCACTGGAACATAAAAGCGATGCAAGGTCAGGCAGGGGCAAGAGCTGGATAGAAAGATTGCTGTGCAATGCTGGGACACCCAGCAGGGTACGGCATTAGAGCTGCACCACATTTCTCTGCCTGTTTTCTGATCTCACATGACTGAAATCACAGCCAATTCAGCAGAAATGGATGATATCCCAGGTCAGCACTAAACCAGTGCCTCAGCATGGTATCAGGGGCCACTCGCCCACTGGACGTCTCACTCCTGGTTTCAGTCAGGAGAATTTTCCACCACCTGTGAGCATTAAAGATTCCCTCATGCTTATGTCAGGGGAGGGTTAACCCTCCTGACCTGAGCAGGTAATTACTTTTTACCTATTTAATTTCCACCTGGAGTTTCAGTTTCCTTACTTTCTAGCACAAATTACTTTGTGTTCCTAAAGGGTGCTATAAGTCACATTTTTGGAAATGATCCCTGAAGAAAGCTATAGACCCTTTGGGAGTGGAATGTACAGAATTACTGAACAATTAAAAGTGACTCATGTAAGAATATAAAAATCATTCTTGGGAGTACATGCTGTAAAACCTTGATTATTCCCAGGGTCCATAAAGCCAATTCTGAACTTATAATGATAAAGGAATCACCATGCAATATACCAGACAGATCAACAGCGAGGGAGTGYCAAACTCTCCCCTCCACCTCAACAATTCAGCATCACTGCAGTTACACTGGCTTCAGTTGCTTTGCACTCATTTCACGCAGGGCAAACCAGAAACTTGCAGGTCTCACCAGCCTGTTTCCCTGTTCTTAAGCCAAAGAACAAAGAAAACACTTCCTAGGAAGATGACAATATGGTCAGTGACAGTCCCCTTGCAACTGTGTGAAAATAAACACTGTAGCACTATGTGCAAATATCTGCTTGAGGCTTGATCCAATCCATCTTTTTACCATGAAACTGGAATTCACAGAAACACAAGATGAAATGAAATTTATTTCATTTTAATGCAATGTCTTTTYTTCCTTCCTTCGTTTTTTGTCTGAAGTGCTTTGAAAGTGAGGGCAGCTTCGGTCAAAAGGCTGGTGAGACAGCAAGCCCTGCCTAAACTGCAAATCTAGCCCAAATCCTAAAGCTGTGTTTGTCCCAGCTCTCATCTAGAGGTGTTGCAAACAGCTTAAAAAAAAACCTCCACAGCATCTGGATGATTTTACTCTTTTATTTGTGCTCCTCTTCAATAAACAAGAAACAGTGCAGACACCTATTAATTGTTTTGTGATATGAATCCTACAGGAGGGGAGAAACTCGGGCCAGAAAATCAAAGAAGCTGAACTCATTTCCATTTGTAAAGAGCTGCTTTACTGTCTGTCTGCAAATAAATCTCCTCAGCAAATAGCTCCAAGGTTGAACTAGAGAATATTGTATGGATCAAAGAATTCATGTCTTCCTGTGTAAAGTGAACAGGCCACAAGCTCACTTGTTTGTCTAAAACAATTAGGGTTGGTATGAAAAGGAGGGGGCAGGGACAAATAAACTGCAGCTGATTTTACTTTACAAAATATTTTGGGAGGGGGGGGTTCAAATTAATAACCGTTCAGGCCCCAAAACAGTCTAATCTTTGTCAATTGGTGCCAAATCATGCAAGGTGCTGCCAATTCTGGTTGTCTAACAAATCACTACCAGTGTACATCTAGGCTGAAGCCTGATTGATTCTGGTCATTATTTGGGCTGATCTCATTTGCACACATGGAACCAATATGCAGCCCAGATGTTCATTTGCAGTGAACCACTGAGTGAAACAACTCATCTACACGCAACTTTAATCCTGCAGCACAGCACCACAGCCCCATCGCTCCTCCGMACCAGTGCAAGGATTCATCCACTACAAAAATCTATAAAACATCCTGCTAATATTTCTGTCAGCTGAAYGACTTTTACAGTACTATATAAAGCTGACAGATAATGCATGCCAGTCCTAATTTGAGATAAACTTTTCTTTTGGGACTTTAACCATTGAACATGCAAACAGATTGAGCAGTAACATTTATTACAATGCATAAATCATTTCCCAGCAACTACTACGGGTCTTGCCTGAGGGCAAAACTTCCGAGTAGCCCATGAATCCTAATATGCTGGATAAAGTACTAAATTGTATTGTCACTCTGCCATTTGCTTATCAAAAGCAAATTCATAAAGCTTTTCAAAAGTAATTTGACAACCTTTTTTTTTTTTCTCCATGTGCAGCCTTTACAAATATGCAATAGCATTTTTCCAGGGCTTATAATAATCACTTTATAGTGTTTTCTCCAGTGTTAAATGAAAGCACCTATTAATTCTGCAYAGATATTAGGCTAAGTGTATTTCATTGCACCAGTATTTACTGAAGCCCACTGTACTAATATACACAACTGTTCTTGCTTATAGTTTAATCTTATGTAAAAGGGCTTATGAGCCCATATGCCAGAGCAATATAAGGGAGATTAACTTAGAGGGAACCTCTGAATCTGATTTTCAGACAGATGAGGGCCCTGTTATATTATGAGATCCATTGCAAGAGATCCTTCAAGTGTCTAAATGAAATTGGTAAAGGAGAATCTGSTGCTTTATTTTTACAATGATTAAGGGATTAGCTGCAAATAAGTAACGTTTAAGTGCTTTTGTGAATGCARTCTAAGGTGGGGTAGTTTAAAATTCTCACCTTACAAATGAACTGTAGATGAAACAACTATTGTAAATAGTGAATCATTCTTTAAAATTGCTCAACCACTCTTTAATCTATAACTCACATTTTCTATTGGAAAGTAAAACCAATTCCTTCTTTAGAAGTAATCAATAAAGTGATTGTTGCTGTCTCTTCTTTATAGTTGTTTATGCTTTCTAGGGAAATMCATTTATGTTTTAAGTACTAAACCTAGATTTCATTCTTTTTAATTAAACAAAAAAAAAGTTCTTTCCTCACAATGATGATTCCATACTTTAAGATCCATCTGTTTCCTCTGGCTTCTCTGCCATTTTGGCCTCAGTGGAGTCCTTTTAATTGCATTTAGCCTTATCCTGGATTGTACGAGCCCATTCCCAAGGATGTCTGGTTTTCATCAGGTAATGACCATTAATTCTGGCTGCATTTCCTTCTAAATCTTGTTGAATGGCATAAGAAACAGAAGCCCTATGTCCTTTCTTGTACATCCTATTATTTTGGAAATCACAATTTTCTCTGAGCTTGGGCTGGAGGTTGTTTCACCTAAAGGCACAGAGATGGCCTTCACACCAGAGAATGCTGCTGCTCAGTCCTCACGGTTTATTGTTTGTAATTGTTGATCTCACCTCTGCTGCTGTCATACACATTTTATTCACAATTCCAGATTATCAGTATTTGCATCTGTAGCTGCTCCCTGCATCCCTTACAGAAATGTAGGAGAGCACGGCTTRTGGTACCCCACAGGTCCTCCTCTGGGCCCTACAAACCCAAGCTCAAAAGAATCTGTAACTCAAGTAACATTTATAGGCTTTCAGTTCTAGGCTAAAGTCGTGCTATGGTGATTTTACGTGATCCAGTAACAGTTAATAAAGGAAATGTAACAGCAGAACACATTTTAGTAAATGCAGTCTCCCTTTCTGCAATTTACCTCTCTGAATAWCTACATGTATTTTGAAGGACCAACTTTATCTTCCCATATAGCCAAAAGTGATAAATGTCTTAGATGATACATTTGCTTTTGTTAGATTATTCTATAATGATAAAGACAAACAATCCCATAAACCTGAAGATCTAAGGTTTTATTTGTTTTTTTCAAAGTTAATATTGTAGTGTTGTTGTATTGTAGTGTTTTGTAAAGTTAATATTATTCAGTGTTTGATTTGCAGCTAATTTGCTTTTTTTTTTTCAAAGTTAATATTGTAGTGTTGTTGTATTGTAGTGTTTTGTAAAGTTAATATTATTCAGTGTTTGATTTGCAGCTAATTTGCAGAAGAACAAAACATAAACCTCAACTTCTGCACCACAAAGTATGACAGTAATTTATTTTCTGTTACAGCTGGATAATGAGTTAAAATCTCTGGGAAGTGCAGGTCATAATTATGGATTTGGTCCACACAGAAACTTCAGGAACATGAATTCTGTTAATTTGACATGATTTTCCATTATTACTGTTACATTACTTTACCATGCTTACCAGTGAAGTTTAAATCTCCTAAACAATATCTTACTTGAGCTGCACTCCTAGAATCCTCCCAAGGGGCTACACAGCTTCCTCAGGGCATGGGCAGGTTTCAGCTGCCAGTGGGAGCATGGTGGCAACACTGCCAGGGCAGAGGTTTTTCTCCCTTTAAACTTCAACTCTCTCACAATTTTTTTTACCAAAAGGAGTAAAAAATCCAAGATTTTTGTCTGTCCTTAGCTGTTGCTGTGCTTCAGAAATCTTTGTGTCCTACCATGGAGATACATTCCCTTCACATGTTCCTGATTTTAACAAGCACTCAGTATCTCAAAATTACATAAAAGTGTTGCCAATTACCAGTTCATATTCACTTGCTTACCTCTGACTTGGTCATGAGTGATCTGTACACGCCAATAAACCAAGATCAATTCTTAACTTCCATGTGAAAACATATTCCCCTACAATCTACACAGATCCTGCTACTGAAAAGGAGTCAGGTAGCTCTGAAGTCTAAGTTCTTGCATCAGCAAGAGTGTGTTAGACTGAACTACTGTATTATTAAACACATAAGCTTCCATTATTTTTATTATTCTGAGGGAKGAATAAACATCTAGATCTATTTGCAAGGAAGTAAAAAATATGCAAAAACACATCTTCTCAGAAAAAYTGCTTAAGTAAGAAAAATTAAGATGTGCCTCCATCTGTGCATGTTGTACCCACTCCTCCCTTTTTTCCCTTCTATGTTTTAGTGTCGCTCTGCAGGTTCTTTTCCTGAYGTGCAAGACTAAAGAGTTAAGCAAACATAAACTCCAAGGTCTGTAGTTACACTGACAACCATGGGTGGATTACAAGCGAAGCTTGAATCAGGGCCCACCSGTTACAGGAAGAGAAAGTACTTTGCTGCAAGAAAGAGGGAAAAATTGCACCAACAAATCTATTAAAAAATCCTTCTCTGAGTTTTAGATTGCTTTTGCAGCCATGACTTTCAATAGAAGAGACTGAAGATGGTGGGTGAASCTCATTGAACTAAAAGTCCAATGCTTGCTATAAATTCTATCACATTTTCCTTCCACCTTCACTGGAGTTTGTATTACATGAAGATGGAACTTGATCATCCTAATTGAAGTTTAATGGAACTTTGTCATTTTAATTGAAGTGCATTGGCCAGGCAGCAAATGTTCAGGATCTCAAGTGTGAGCATTAAATCTGCAATAAGCAAATCTTTTAAGTAAACATCAACCTATAAAAGAGAAACAAATAACAGGGGACAGGGGATTCTTTCTACCCTTTGATCTGGTTGTTACATGAAGGGATCTTGTCCTCTTTCTAATGGAGAAAAGTCACAGAAATGCTCAGTCACTTTTTTTCAGTCATTTGGTAGCTCAGGCTATTCTCCAGCACTGAGTAATCTGCTGCTTCTAACCCATAAATTGCAAAGAGASAGTTTCCTGGGAGTTAGTCTCCTGGGTTCAACAAAATACTTCCAATTTCTTCAGATGACAGCATCCCCAGCTGTCAACTTCTTCCTGTGAAGAAGGGCTTTTATTAGGCTTGAAATTCCCTTCCATTAAGTCATACACTAAAGTCTGACCTTGGCTGTTCTTAGTTAATTCCACATCCACTTCTTTGGGCTTCCTCTGCCACTCATTCACTCAACTGGACTTGTTTGACTGCCAATCATCTGTTCAACTTCTCAGTGTTAGATCTTCTTTTTCCCTCCTGAGCCAAAGATTTTTTCATGAATGTTTCTATGCTGTCTCTTTTTTTTTTGAATGTCAGAAATGCAGTTTCAGATCTTGAGGTTATGATGCTTTGTTATACAGCCAAGTTAAACTCTTGGTTTCTGATTCAGCAGCTACACAACATCGCGAGCAGAAGCAAACCCATCTCGAGCTCTAAACTGGCTTTCTCTGGATTAAATGCACAGCCACATTTCTCTGGATTAGCTACCCCCTTTTGATGAGTTTTTCTCCCTCTCTATGGTAAATTAAGTGTAATATTAATACATATCTCAATGAATATGACATTCTTAGCTTTGATAACTAATTTTTAATTAGATTGTTATGTAGAAGCACTTAATGTATTTCTGTGACACCTAAACTAGCAGATTTAAAAAGTGTCTGTTACGATGTCAAAGTTTAATTAGCTTTCACTGCAAATAAAAGACATATGAACTTACAGTTTGCTTAGAAACCCATATAATACATGGTCATTATTTTTCCAAAGGTGAAGCCACTAATTTTTTAATATGAGATTTTTTCTCATTTACTTCATACAAAAGTCTCTTAACTCCTTATGCATACTGTAAATCACTTTTCATGCCTTTGACCTCATTACAAATCAAAGTTCTAYATTCAGTGTTAATGAAAAGAAAATTTATATATAATTTCTAAAGCAAATTTCTTGTGTGAAAGCCAACATTCATTGGAATTTACTTGCCATCAGTTTATGGCCTCTTGCACATGGCAGATGATAGGCTATCTCCCAAGGAATTGTTACAGCAATAACAGAAGGCTTTAAATGTATTCTTCTCAGACTGTATTACTTAATCTTTTTCTATATTAAGAAATAATGACTTCATTCATGTAATTGCCATAGGTAGCCAATAGGAAATGTGTGGAGCAGGGTATATTAATCCAAAAAAGGTTGTTTTTCCTATTTTCTATTTCACATGGGAAATGACACTTACAAAATGGAAACGGGATGTAATTAATTCTCTTGGAATAAAAAGCTGGATGACTTTGTAATACATACGATCCCTTAATCCTACATTTATCATAGCA
>NW_026623235.1:2438473-2439740 GCF_030028575.1 Malurus melanocephalus
CAACTAGTTTGTGAGCTAAGATTAAAATCTGGCTCATAAACATTTTAATTTTATTGCATCTTTTGCAAAACAGACTGTAACAAAAACACAACTGCTCTCATGTATATAAATCTCATATACACTATCTTTATAATCCATTATTYTAAGTTCCCTCATTCTCTCAGATGAAAAGTCTGAGTCTTTGTATTTTTCTGCAAGAGAAATATTCAGAATAAATTCTGATTGTGTTTCCTCTACACATCTCTRCAGAGGGCAATAGAAAGATAGAACTGGATTTCTACACTTACTTTAGTAATAGACATATTACTTTGTGGTTTAAAATMAAATTGAATATTCTTACCAAGCCTGTTTCTTTTCTCTTTTTTTTTGGTAATAACTGAAGTACTGTCTCTCCCCCTGCACTGATATATTGAATTCAATGCTCTTCAAGCAGAATTATGAAACAGAAAAAAAACCCTATAAACAAATCAAAAAAATACAATAATATTCATAACAGCTCTCTTGCAATAAATGAGGACATCCTTTTCTAGATGCAAATACACCAGTGGGACAACTTTTCTGACAGCAAAYTTTACCTGTCAATATTGTAATCCACTTTTAAACTTATAGGTACCTTAAAAACTAACATGAATAAGGTAAATAAAATTTGTTTAAGCCCAAAAATATCAAGAGAAAAAGAAGCATATTTTGAAAATCTGCGTTTTCTAAGCTTTCATATTATATAAATGACATTTGAATGACTGCAGACTAATATCCCACTGAATGTGGATGTTTATACTAATTTTTTTGCATCATTCTGCTATTTACCAATGAGGTCAGACTTTACATGAGAGTTGTATTAATTCTGACTAACAGATGATAGAATAAATGGCCAAGGGAGTGTTATCAAATCTATCAAGTCAAGCAGTTGCTTACCATCCCAATYAACACATTCTGCTACAGCACCTGTGACACTGACACTGCTCACATCTTGACTTACACTGTACCAGCCCTTTCTATCTACTGGTGTCCTCTTAACAGAAGATGAAACCATACAAGGATCGCATAATAGCACTGTCAGATCCATAGGAAAAAAAAAAAAATAAACCATCTAGTATTCCTGAAGCACTCTTTTCGAAGTATTTCAAAATCTGTCATTATTGGAAGTATCTGTTTTACAAGACCAGTTACCTGACCACACAACACTCTTTGACAGGAGAAATAAATGGCGTATTTTTTTAAAATAGAGGATGATTTGCACAAATCATACAAAACAAAGCAGTCATGT
>NW_026623235.1:2439959-2565498 GCF_030028575.1 Malurus melanocephalus
CAAAAATTCAGGGTGAAAATAATTTGTTCTGTTTAAGATCACTTAAATTTTACACAAATCAGTGGCAGGGAAGAACGTCATGAATTCACAGCTTCAAGTGATAATACTTTTATAATTTAGTTTCCTGATAATTTTTTAAGTTTCAGAAAACTATTTTGGGATCAATTCAGGGGAAAAAAAAAAGAAAAAATAAATTCTTTCTCTTTTAGCTTCTTTACCGGATTTTTTTTCTAAAAGCTCTAGCATTGTCTCCAGGTAAAATTTTCTTGCTTCCATTAATGGCCATAGTGCAGCACCCATTGCCTGCAGAAAGCTCTCATTAACCTTCCAGCCTGAGTCCACTTTGTTATCGGGGTCTGATTGTTCAACAGCCCTGGTTAAATATATATGTTTGTATGTAACTGTCAAACTGACCAGAAATTATGATAACAGTAATGTTGAAAATCTGCCTGGCAGAAACAACTGTCAAATGCTGTCCTCTGTCTCCGAGTAATTCTATTGGAAACTCATGGATTTACTTAGATTTAATAATCAAACTGAGACAAAATGAAACTGCCAAAGATTTTGAGTATTTTTCACACTAACATGGATTACCCTTCAAGGTTCTTATTACCATTTAGATAGRTATTTCTGGCTGCTGTCTTAGGTCAGCAAGTATTCAAATCACTGGAACAGATTTGTGTTAACACATGCTGTGGACAGTTGYAGCAGAAATGTATGTATTCTCTAAAAATAAAAACAAAACCAAAAAACATCCATTGCACCTTAACAGCATAGGAATGTTCTCCTCTTCGGAAAAGGCTGCAAGCTGCTTAAATTTCTCCTCACATCTTATCCTTGCTTTCATCATYAGATGACATCTAAGGTCCCTTCCAACCTAACCTGCTGTATGATTCTGTCATTTTAGGATTTCTCTTGAGCTGTCAGCTTTTCATTACCATGATGTAAATATAAATAAAAGGGATGCATTCCTTTTCACCAAGTTTTTTTCTACCTCTTTCTGTGGCTGCAGTGCAGAAGGAGGGAAGTGGACCATCTGTACACTACATCTAATGCACATCCAAATCTCTGCATAGTCTGACAGTTGCTTATTACTGCTATTATTATTAATACATTATTTGTCCTAAATACAACCTCACCTCCATTTGAGCACTGCTAAAATGAAATACTACAGGCATGAGAATACACAGTACTTCAAACCAGCATATCAATGCTTCAGAGGTAGGTGATGTAAATGGATGAAAAGAAACAGCAAAATCTATTCTGGCACTTGTATAAGTTACCTTATTGCAGGAAAAAACTAAACAACCATGTTACTAAAYACACAGACTTTTTGAGTTGAGCAGAATGAGAGGGATCAATTTCAGAATTAAAATTAAAAAACTTCACAGRTAAGTTTGTTCCAAACTAATGCCATACTATGTATTCTTATTACAGTATTTCACACACTGCTGAAACCACTGATACCTGATTTCAAAATATTCTGTATTTCTRAAGTATGAAATTTTGGTAGAATCAACTTTCAGTTTCTCATACTGAGTTAGAATAAATATCCAAAGAAGTGACAGAGGCTGTGATACCCAGTAATAATACTGTATGCAAGCCAAGGTCAAAGCAATATAGAAAGTTAAATACACCAGGCTCCCTGACATAAGCAAACCAAACCTTTGTTGATTCAGAGTATTTTCCTTGCATGTTTCATGATAAGCCATGGTTTACATAGTCATCTATTATGGTCGTACTTATTTCCCATTTTTGACATCCTCTAGTCTGGTAGACACTGATATTTAAACCAGGGCAACCTTGCCAAATACAGCTGCTGTGTTATCTTCATAACACACTAAAAAGCATATCTGCTTCGTTCCAAAGAATGCCTGTGTAGGCAACTGGGTCAGAAAGCAAACATTGTTTTACAGTGATTTAGTGGCTATTGTTAGTAGCCAAAAGCAAAAAATATCACACTTGCTTTAACTGAATGAGAATAAGGAAGATGAACACTAAACTTGATTCAACTGCTAGAGATGCCAAGGAGGATCTTCTAAGGAATTCAGAGAGAGATGGATAAGGCCATACTGAAGAGTCAAAATCAGGCGTAAATGCAGTTGGGAAAAGGAATGCTTTGATGGAAGGGTGCTATAATCCCTCTTTCAAACTAACAATATTCCTTTTAGGGTAGCAACCTGTTTAGGTGACTTCAGCTGCAAGTCATCTTATGAATTCTTCTGCACAGTACTTTCAGACCCACTGGAGCTGAAGCCTTTTGACCACAGCCACAGGCAATAAAAGATAAGAAACCTTATTCTTAATATGTTTTTAGTGTGAGAAAGCTTTTCTCTCAGTACTAAATGTGACAGTAGTGTTGAACAAACAACTCAAGCTCTAAAGGTTACAGAATCACAAGATGTTTAATACAAAGAACACACTAATCCCATTTCAATGCAGGAGCTGGAATTAAAATTGTGTTTCACACTACTTGTGAAGCAAGAGCAGCAAGATGACTTTTGCTATTACTTCCTTACAAATTGTGGTCAGAGCTATCAGTGCTCTCTAATGAACCTCCCCTTCTATKGCTAAAAAACCCACAGATTTATCGCATCAGCCCTACATGTTTTATATGTTAGCAATTTTCAAGCCCCAGAACATTATTTATGTTCTCTGCCCTCTGTTACAGTTTTCAGAAGAGTGAAAAAGTAAGTTGATCCCATAACTGAAGGATCAGTCTGGGTAGCATTGGAGATGGAGTGTCAACACAAAAGCCCTGAAACAATTASGAAGCACAGGGAGGTCCATGTGCTATTTAATCAGTGAGAAAAACCTGGGGGTGTTACTGGTATCTAAATATTGGATGGGGAAACACTCCTAAATCAAACATAGCACCTGCAGAAAACACAGAAATACTATGAATTCACACAACAGCACTAATGTCTCATATACCATTTCTAAKCTGTGCAACCTCTGAACTACATATACGTGCCTCATTTTTTCAGTGAAAGTAAATGTGAAAATAATTCTCACTGCAAAAAAAAWGCGAAAAGAAAGCAACAGAGACAAAGGCAGACAGACAGAAAAAATGATATCCACAAAATAATCACAYAGAAATATAAATATATAAATCCAAATTAACAACCAGGCCAACCTAGGAAGTATCATCGAGCTGCTAAAAATAAATAAATGTACCTGGGATGTGAATCAGGCTGTGTCATGTAGACACTTATCCCTTATTATTTGATTTGTAGTAGCAAGTAATGAAGCCAAGCATGCATTTAGACAGTTTGGAGCAGATGGACAGCACACTCTGGAAAACAAGTTAATGGCAGAGGCAGGTTTATCTGCACAACTCAATAGTTAAAATGGCCTCAACAATTAGAGACAGCTACAGATGCAGCATTTTCACATTAGGATCCTGTACAAGTGCAATAATACTTATATGGGTCCTATACATAGGTTTTCTCTGGGAAAACAGTTTTTTTCCAGGAAGCAGTTTAATAAGGTATAAGCTGCATGATTGTTGAACAAAAACTACCTTTTTTTCATCCTCTATTTTTTTTTTTGTTGAACGTCATTAGGGCAAATCCATTTCTTCCTATTGCTGGTGCAAAGGCCATTGCYCACAGCAAAGCTAAAGCATAAAAGGAGACCCAGTAACTGCTACACACAACCCAACCACRCTGCTCCTCACAACAGATCAGGGCAAAGTAAGAAGGGACGGCCAGTTTTAACATTTCCTACAAAATAACATTCTCACATCACAGCTGAGCAAAGCCAGTGTCCAAAATCACACAAAAGCCTCATCACACTTGAGCTGAGAGGAAAAATTTCAGAAGCAAGTAAAGAGATTGAGCATATCTGCATTTTACTCTTCTATACAACAGTATTTTTTAATGCAAGCACTTGCACAAATTTGCTATTTCCTGAAGCAAATTCACAGAAGATGTTTAATTATCTCTCAAAGTTTGAAAGCAGAACAAGAAAAGAAATAGTGTTCTGAATATCTCTTCTACAAATTATGCAAAACCAAATTTCACAGAAGCATTTATTTCTCTCCGCAATACCACCCTTCAGATGGTATGTCCATGAGGCTTCCAATTTACCAAATCCCTTYTCCTTGAGATGTCTCTGGCACAGTAAGGTTTTACTGCAGCCTCTTCCTGTTTTTCAAACAGCATTTATGCAATGTCTCTGTGYTCTGCCCTTCCACACTGCCCTGGCTCCATTGCTTCTGCACCATCCACTACTCATGGATCACTTAGGTGACAATCCTTTTTGCTTCAGTTGTAAAAGGTGCTTTTCCAGCTCCAGAGTGCATGTGGATCCCAGAAGCTGTGTCYTCTCCCCCACCTAACCCAGCTAGAAAAGCATGGCAGGAAAAAAAACTTGCTCCTTCCCTGTGTAGCTTCCACTTTAGCTGATACTGAAWCTGTGACTACATTCAAATTTCTCATAAGAAGTTTCAGATGCACATGCCTTGGTATCTCTCAAATTTCCCAGACTGCACTATCATAGAAGCTGCCAAGTGACTGCACTGCCTTTTTGCATGAGGAATGTGTCTTGTTTCTATTATTAATATATTAAGCTAGCACAGACCATTTTTGAAAATACAAGAGCTCTATTTGTTTGTGTCAGTTTATTATTTCAGAAACAGGAGTTATTACACAGAYAAACAATTTCATAGACATCAAAGGAAAGACGGTAAGATGCCCAAGTTAGAAAAAAAAGAGGGCTAAAAATCATAGAGTCACAGAAAAATTTAAGTTGGAAAATATCTCTAGGATGATTTAGTCCAGCCACTAGCCCAGAACTGCCTGGTCCATCCCTAAACCATAGAATTAGGAATGGTTTGGTGAGGCTTAAAGATCATCTAGTTCCAACCCCCTCTGCCACGGGCAGGGAACCTTCCAGTAGACCAGGTTACTCAGAGCTCCATCCAGCCTGGCCTTGAACACATCCAAGGATGGGGCATCCACAGCATCTCTGGGTAACCTGTGCCAGTGTCTCAACATTCTTATAGAAAAAAATTTTCCTAATATCTGATTTTAACCTAACCTCCTTCAGCTTAAGGCCATTTCTCCTTTTCCTATCACTGAATGCCCTTGAGAAAAGTCCCTCTCCACCTTTCTTGTAGGCCYTCTTTAGGCACTGCAAAGCTGCTCCACCACTTCCCTGGGCAGTRAAGAAATTTCTCCACAAAATCCAATCTAAACCTCCCCAAATAAGTTTTTTAGTTGCTAGTCTTGTGCATGGGCTTGCTATCTGCCTATATATGGATAATCAAGTTTTAAAAGCTGTTTGCTTTTGGATTCTTCAATTTAGTCACAACATTTACAGCTTTATGGCCTCGAATGATCAAACTGAAGCAAAAGAAAGAGAAGACTGCTTCCAAAAGCAGAACCACAGGCTAAGAAAAACCCTCAGCTACAGGTTATGCCCTTATTCTGAAATGGAGACACACATCTGCCTAGTTTTTCTAGGTTACTGAGACTCCTGAATGAGATATTCCCCACCAAGATACAATATAAACATGGACCTTCAAAATGGGCTGTGCTCTGTTTACTTCTTTTCCCATTAGTCAGTGCTCGAGACAGTGCAGGGAAGYATTCAGCTCCATGTGAGCAGCAGCTGGGAAACAGCAAAGGAACTCGGTATTCACCGTCTTAATGTGATCATATCAAATTGTGGTGAGTGATTTCTTCCACCCCTATCCCCAGTGTCATTTCTCAGTGTCCCAAGGAATCACAGATGGCAGACCAAAACGTGCACTCTGGTCCTGTAGCCCATCCTATTGCAGCACTGCAGCATTTTCCTTTACAGTAATCTCTTAATGGTATTTGCAGCCAAGTCCACTTTAAAATACCCCTACCTATTCCTCTGTGAAAGTGAAAACTAAAATCAGTTCCGTTACTTACATGTAGAAATATTCCTGCTATATTTATTTATTACATGCTCTTGTACCAGACATCAGAAAAAATAAAGAGGAGGAAATGGGTTTTGAAAACATTTGGGACAGTTTTATATAGTATTATTACAATTAATTCTCATAAAATCCATCTGCCACACCAAGGGTTTGTGTTACCAGGAAACCATTTATAAAGGGTTCTGAGGGAGAAAGAAATTATAATATCCCTTTCCTCTCTTTCTCACACTTCTCAACCTGCCTTTGTCAAAAAAATAGAGTTATGTGAGCTTTTCCATGCAGACAGCTTACCCTGGGTTTTATGTGAAGTACTGTGAAGATTAGAGGAAATGTTAGATGCTTCTAACCCAAAATGAGGTTTTTTGATCTGAATGATGCAATAGTCAGTTCTATGCATCCTGTAGCTTGCTGTAACAGACAAAAAAATTTGTATCATCCTACAAACCCAAAAGCTGGAAAAGCAAAGCAACAATTTCTCTGCCTCAAGTGGACCCATTTAATTCACCGAAATTAGACTTCTACCACTAAAATCAGAACATAATTATCAGGCAAGATAAATTTCACCCTAAAATTTTCCATAAGTGTCACAAAAAATTTAAGTGCCATTGTTTCCACCAAACTCAAAGACCCTCTTTAAATATTTGTCAAGGACAAGCATCATGCAAAGCAGCTCCTCACTGCACCTAGCTGCAGTCTTTTCTGCAAGCACTGGTGATGTGGAGGTGAGAAAAGCAGAACTCACACACATCTATTCTTGTAATGAAGAACATTGGTTAGGAAAAGGAACAATATGTTGATAAGATGGCTAGTAATATKTACCATACCTGAAATGTGCTGAAGTGTTAGAAATAAACATTAATGAAGTCATAATCAGGCCTGCAAATTAACTCTTATTTACGTATTTAAAAATCTAGTAAAGGCAGAATTACGGCAATTCTAGTATGTTTAAATAAGGATTACTTACATTTTAAAGCATTTAAGAAACACTTCTTTCARTCTATTATCTAAAAATATGTCTCATACTTCTTGAGGGTTTTTTCTAGTTTATTATCTAAAAGTCCCTGCCAGAGATGGGAAATCAACCTCACTAAAGTCTCATCACAGCAGAAACTTCAGAGTGAACCAAATGGAAACATTCTTAACTTAGATAATCATACAAATTCACATTTCTAAACATTTTCCTTAAAACTCAAATTAGCCAGAGCTTCTGAAATGCCAGTGACTTTACATATGCTCCCAAACTTYGTGTGAAGTTTGGAACAATCAGATCTAATCATGGCTGAAAGAAATTGTGCAAGAAAACCAGAGCAACTTTATCAACTCCTCTTCCAACTGGAAACCTGACCAGTAATACCAACACCAGTAACATTCCTAACTGGAGTCTTCCATCACCTGGGCAAAGTGAGCAACTTGGTGCTAAATTTATGAGCAACAACTTTACATCAAACAGCATGAAAAAGAGAATAAAATAATTGTTCAGCAGAACAATGAGCGCTCCAAAAAAAGGGCAGAGCAAAACTKGGCAACTTGTTAGCTGYTTATATCACAGGATCAACCACCACWGCCAGGTTTGATGGGTTTTGCTGAACACTTGCAACCACCCTGGCCCAGGAGAAAGAACTTGACTTCCTGATATTTTGCAACAATGAGAATTAAATGGACATCAAGATAAACAAAATATAGCCTGATTTGACAAAAGATCAGAGATATTATGAAACACTTACCAAAATATGAGCAAGAATGTGGGACATGCCAGCATGACTAACAGGAAAGTTAAGACATTAGGAGGACTATGAAGCAGACTTTTTTTTCTGGGTTTAGGGTTTTTGTTGTTTCTTTATTGCCTCCCCAAATCTGAAGAGAACTTTTGTGTATGTCTCTTGCAATTCAGACCCTGTAGGGCCATTTTGGGATGTACCACTGCAGACAGTATGTCTGGCAGGAACACATCTGTGACCAGGTGCCCATTAAATCATTTCCTGAGCTCTTTTAGGCCTCTTCTGAGGGCCATTTGGTAGCATGCCAATTCTGGTCTAAAATCTGCAAAGAACCACTGATTAATTGGGCTTTTGCTGTTTCACTGTTGTAAGGAACTGGGCTCCTCTTACATTCTTACAGGACTCCTTGAGTGGTTTCACTGGCAATTGCAGTAAATTTACCCCCATGTCTCTATATTTTGTAAATTAGATGAAGCAACTAATGAACAGGAAAAATATTGCTCTAGCAGTGCAACAATGCATTGATTCTTTGTCACAATCATATTTTGGATTCACTGTCTTGTCTCATGAACTATCCAACATCCAAGTCCATGATTCTCATGCATTCAATTATTTCCCCTTTACTTTTCATCAAGTAASATCGTGCTGTTTTTCTTTTACTGCACCTAAATCTTGTTCTAATGTATGCATGTGGCTCAATAAGGGGATGATGAATACTCAGCAGSATCTATTGGAGTAAAAGCAATCAGACATGCACTCGTAAGTAGATATGCAACCTGGAGAATCAAGACCTGAGAGAGGTGGCACAGCACAACAACCTCACGGAGGAGGAGCGAGCCTGCCCACAGCTCAGGGTGCCAACCTGGCACTGCCATCCCAGGCCAGAGGAACAAGAGCAACATGGCTGGCTTTGTACAGGGACACCTGAGATGTAATCAGACTATGGGGGCTGAATTAACTCACAGTTTGGAAAATATGTTCCTTCAGTGGCACAGACAYACATCTCTTATTTTTGCTTTTGAAAACCTACCTTTTAAATCCCATAGTACCTGTCAAAAACCTGACACTTGCTTTCAGTTAAGAATGATGCATTAGACACACTCACTGGTCAGAAGTCAGTGAGCACCTGAAGAAACAGCTGTTGGGCATCTTGGAAAGGAAGACCCTGACTTCTAATTCCAAGGGAGATGGAAATCAGACTACTCGTAGCAATCTGAGCATCCAGCCTCCTGCAAGCAAAGTATTTTTATACATCACCAAAAAGTGAMCACAAAGATGTGGTAAATGTCACTGAGACTCCGGAACAGACTCCACTATGACTGTAGAAGGCCTCAAGAGGCAAAGATAGATAAGCCCATGTCTTCAGCTCCACTGTGTGACAAGAACTTACCATGGCAGCCTGACAGAGCAGCCACTGAAAACCTGTCACTATGAAGGTYAGCAAGTATGTGCAATTATTGATCGATGGGATTCTTGCAACTGACTTTTCTCAGATGTCCAGAATGCAAGACAAAATAATCTCTCTTAACACAAATACTATCAGAGCCCTGGCCTGCCCTGTAACATTAAGAGTCCCATTGATACTGAAGTTTAAAAATTCTTCCAGGATTAGAACAGGGTTCACCAAGTCCTCATGGCACAGTTTTGCTCTGAAATAAGAGCTACCACATACAAGTAATACATCTTCCAAAGTCAATGGCCTTCCATAGAGGATAATACACTGCTTTCTTGACAGCTTATTACACACAGTGCTGGAGAATGGCAGGAACCTGTAGTAGAGTGTAGTCTGCTCTCAGCTGCCTGTTAAACTCACTCAGTCRCAACAGAGCCAGCAATGAGGAGCAGAGGGAGAGGAGGAAACCTGAGKGTTTTCTGTTACACACAACAGCTTKCAAACCTGGCCTCCCTCTGAACCAYGCCTGGTRCCTGAAAACCAGTTCACCTCTATCTCATGATGAGCCCAGTCACACATTCAGTGATGCTCAGCTGTTAAATAGCAAAGGGATCTTTTTGTCTTGCTTCAGCTTTGCAAACCTAATTTACTTCAAGACAAGGACCGCTCAAAAGATCAGATCCAGAATGATCCAGTAAATGTAAAATGGGGCTTGTGGTGGTTTTGCTACTCCTTAACCTTGAAAGTCACACCCCAGGGCAAAAAACACTGTTCCAATAATGTGCTGAACATTTCTATTAACTTTGGCTTTCTACCTGACTGGCCTCAGTGAGCTTCCTCAGCTGCAAAATGAGTTTAGTATCACAGAAAAAKAAACCAATGGTGGCATAAGAAGCAGAGCTTCCACTTACGTGAGTAGGGAGGTTCAGAGTTGGATTCTATACTTCTGCCTAGTTTTCTCAAGGTCAATAGAATTGGCCATTTACACTACTCTAGGACTGGTCTAAATCAAAATTTAACAACAGGGTGGTAGGAAAAAAATCAGCCTTAACCATTATCTTTATTATCATTAGGAAAGGCATAGAACCAGGGGGACAGGCCTTTCTTCCCCGAAGGCTTTCCAAGAAACATGTCAAAAAGATTCAAATACATAGACAAAAAAAATAAAACAGCAGTGTCAGAACAAATAGGAAATGAGAGCTCTTAGAAAAACAGATGCTAGTGGTGGCATGAAAAAATAATTAAACTTCTACATTAATATGGGTTGTTCCCGCCAAGTGGCAACTGTGACTGAATTGGTGCTTCAAGAGTATGTTTAAAAGAAGGAATCTAAATAATGCTGTATGCCTACAATTCTTCATAGAATCATAGAGAATCCTGAGTTAAGACTTACAAGGATCATCAAAGTCCACATATAGAGTTCTTTATTTTCAAATACATTTTGTATTTTCCTACAGTTTCTCATCCAAACTCACCGCAATCAATGGAAAAATTTCCATTTWTTTCAAGGGCCTTTGAAAGAAACTCAGAGAAGCTATTGCAAAACAAAATTGTCACCTATCTTCATAGTCTAGTACCTTTTCTTTTTTTTGCACTTTTCATTGAATTAATATTTATTTTTTTTTAATTCATGAAATTGTTCTTATTAATGCTGCTCTGTCCAGGCATGGGTATTGCATTGTTTTCCTTTACTAAACTGAAATGAAAGGAAACTTTTGCACCCTTAGGCACTTTTTCCCTCTTGCAGCTATGTCTGTGTTTCTTTATCTGGGGTTTTTTTTTTCCCCTTTTTTTCATTTGTCTGGGGTTTTTTTTCATTCCCTGTAAATAAAAAACTCTCCAAAGGAACTTCCTGGATTCTCAGTTTTGAATAAGGCTAATCGGGCTCCCAGAGAACAATCTTGCCTTTTATGCTTTTTATATTTATCTGCAGATTCAAGATTATTCAGGGCTCTTCAACAAAAATATTGTAGATCTTCAGAACAAAACTTGCTGAGCACTAGGTTCAGTTCTCTCCTGAGTTTGCTTTAACTCATTCCTTATACACAACTACTGTAGCAGAGCACTATAGGATATTGTGCAGAGTGCTTCAACATAGATCCAAACAAAGAGTTCAGTTCTCTTTGATTACATTAACTTTTTTAATCCAAAAGGTTTTTGGTGAAGCATATGTTCTGCATCATTAAAATCAGATATTCTGCCTTTGATCTTTAAGTTCTCTCAGTCGACTGCTTCTCCAAACTACAAACTATTTGAGCTTTTGAAGTTATCTCCTCACTCTGTACAGAAAACCTGAGCCTTCAGCCAGATTTGATAGGGTTACAAGATAATAACCATATACTATTGTATTTACTTTTTACCTATTAAACTTCGCCTTACAAAAAAATCTGAAGCTTTGTCACGAAAACCTTAAATGCAGTAACAATAAACCAGAGAGAATTGTCTATGTGATGTTAGATACTTGAGTCTGTTAAGTAAATCTAGGAACATTCTGTTTCAATGTACACTATCTTTTACACTCCATATTTATCAAAGCAACATTTTTTTCCCTTTTCTTTCAAAGTCAACAAGAGCCTGGAGAGGCAAAGATAGGAATCCCGTGCATTTAAAGTAGTGCAAATGGCACACAGTGAATGTCAGCCGCCAGACTGCCACAGAAACACAAACTTTCCTCAGCATGGAAAGCCAGAGAACAATTGCAGAAGTTGAAGTGTGACATTACAGCAAGATTAATTAAAGAAGCTGGGCCAGCTGAGAACAGCCAAGAAGGCCGTTTGTCACTGGACTACAACAGGCATTAAATGGCTTCCAAAAATAGCAGGACTACTGGTCCCATGACACATCTCAGTGACTCTGGAAGGAAATACCCAGCCCAACCAGAAAGCCCAGCCTGGAGATCTGGGACATGAGGTCTCCAAGCTCCCAATCCCATTGACCGGATGTTAAAAGCTTTAGCTGGAACTATTTGGTTCTCAAATTTTACAAATAATAGTAAGAGAAGCAAACATTCAACCAGATGTAAAAAATGCTAGTAAAAGTGAGAATAAAAGGAAAATACAATATGGAATTATTAACACTGATTGAAAAAGACAATATTTGTGACTCTGTGAAGGAGGAGGGTTACCCAGTCAGTTTCTTATGACATTTTAACATGACATTAGAGGTGGAGGAAGTGTGATTGAATGTGAATGTTCATGAAATACAATCCACATAAAGTGAGCAAGTATCAATTCATAAAGTAGAATAAAAGTCTAAATKTTTTTGATGGAATAAAGTAATTCTGCATTAAAGTTTATCAAATAGCATCTTATAAATGTGGCATTTGTCAAGAATAGAGGATCAAACAAAATGTATTCCCTAGTAAGTTCTGTATAAGAGTGACTATGTCTCTGTGGGTCTGTAAATAAAAAACTACACATTCTATTTTAATTTGGGAAGTTATTTTCATTTCAAGCATTCTCTGCATGGGGCAAATGACTTCTGAAGATGAAAACATTTCCCACACATGCTTCACATCATGTAACAAGAGAAAGATCACTCCCAAATTCAATCTCTCATTCATGCTTTCCCATCCCCCGCTTTTTCTCCTTGTTTCTTTTTCTCTTAAAAAAAAAAAACAAACAAGAAAGAGAGAAAGAGAGGGAGGGAGGGAGGGAGAGAAAGAAAGAAAGCAAGAAAGAAGTGTTTGGCAAATCAACAACAGAAAAATTTCAGAAAATGTCTGAGCCATACAATCCTAAACTTAATTTGGACTAAAGCACATGAAAAGAGACATCTTGTGAAGAAAAGTAATTTCTACATGCCATCTTTTTCCAATTACCTCCAAGTAACAATTTAATGAGAGCTGYAAAATACAGTGCGTATCTACCACTACATGAGTGTAATACTCAACTCTTCTGAAACTCAGGTATCCAAATTTACAAGCTTTCTATAATTCCAGTTCATCCAAATTCTTTAGTGTATGAAAAACTGAACTCAAATGAGTAGTTCATCTGATGTTTATGTCTCTGATTCTAAAACTATATATGATGGTCCTAATCCAGCAGATGTTTAATAACTCAGATCCACTAAAATAGATGAAATTCTCAACTAAAAAAAATCAGTAGAGTTTAATTGCAGAAACATTCAGTATGATAAAAGATAATTACATAAGTTTAATATCCATTTTTCTTGTCTAATTATATTTCCATTGTATACTTCCTAGATTAAGCTAAATCTATACTACCTAATAAACATAATTATAYGAAATGTTCATATTATAGACTAAAGAAAGTAACAATTAAAACCCCATAATTTAGTTACTGTGCGTAACTCCTCATTCTCAGAGAATTAAATATTGGATTAATTCATTTACTTTCAACCAAGCACTTACAAGCACTCTTCTAGACACAGATTGTATTTTCCTTCTTCAATGCTTTGTTTCATTTGCTACCTACGTCTATAAAAATAAAAAAAAAAATGTTATCTAAAATTCCTATTTTGTTGTGGAACCTTGTCGGTGACACTAGAATCTTTTCATAAACAGTTTATAAAGAAATTTTAAATAATTAAAAATATTAACATGTTACTTCTTGTACTTTACAGAAATTTATAAAAATTATGTAATACAACAACATCTACTAAATATTTAACTTACATGAACTATGTTTACATGACTCTTTACTACATTTCTGCTTCTTTTCTCAGTAATAGAGATGATAGCTTTTTCATGCAATTTCAAAACAAAATGCCTTTGAAAGGTATTTCTTGTCTGTATGCATTGCAATGTTGCTGCCCTCACCAAGAAAATTTATATATATACATAGGCTCTATCCTGGTAGTGTCCTCTCTTGCCTATATTAATTTTCAAACAGTAGGGAAAGATTACATTTAACTAGGCAATAACAATGCAGCCTTGAAGATACAGGAGAAATTGCTTAGATGGTATCTGCACATAGATAAGGAGGAAACAGAAGAGGGATCTGGGAAGAGCCTTCCCACAGGTCAGAAGAATAAATTCATTCTTGCCTTTGTAGAGCTTCCAGCTCAACAACATCCTACTATTCTAGACATTGGATGAGGAACAACTGTTTAAGTTGTTCATGAGAAAGTTTCTGCAGTTCTGGAGAATAAATGCTATGAAATTTATGGGGAACTAGAATTAGAGCCTGAGCCAGTGGCTATTGAAAGTGAGAGGAAGGGAATTCCGTTGCCTTCAGTGGTCTCCTGCGTGCACAGTGTTACTTATGAACTGCATACATTAGCTGATCATTTGTTCTCAKCTTGTTCTTAATCCTATTTTACAAAGCTAATGTTCATCTCCTAATGACAATCTAATTGCTTGGTGCCATGTTTACTAGGGCGAATGAACCACAAGCCATGTCACTGCAAGCTGAGGGGAGTATTCCAGTGACTGGGAGGTTAAAAACTCCCGATCTGCAGAGGGAAAACTTGTTTCTTAACTCTCTGGAACAAATTATTTCCAGGTGCTGATAATTATCACTCATGGAGCCTGATTTTCCGATTTCTACATCTAAATATATACTTGACAAGTTAAACTTTTCATCATGTGCAGCAGTCTCCTAAAGGCTGAGGAGAAGGACAGGCTGCTGATGGTTGAAACCTATTTCACTTAAAATAGCAACACTTAATTACAAGTCTTGTTGTTTATTCCTTTTCAAAGCATTTCAAATATATCTTTTCCCCAAAGGAAATAGTGCTTTATATTATTAAACAGGTAAGTATTATTGCATCTGCTCATGAAGAAGAATTGTGAATAGCCAAATAATTACTTGGGAAGGCTCAGAAATGACACAGGGGAAAAGAAATCCATCAAAAGCTAATGTTTTCCATTATGTAGACTTCCTGAAGTTATCTTACTATACACACAGAATTTTGCTATTCACATGCAAAATTCACATGAGTATGCATGTGTTAACAGACACATGACATAGAAAAGCAACAGATTCAAGCACTAGGTGTTTAAATGCATGTCCAACACATACATGCAAGCCCTCATGCTTCAATATGTTTGTCAGTAACCAGACAAAAAGTTATTCAAAGAAGGCAAAAATGGGGTCTAGCAAGCAAAAAATTCAATGGAATTTACAGAAGGAGCACCCTATAACCACGCTTGTGTTTATTAACTGTTGCCAGTTTTAACAACCTGTGCAGCTTTCTGTAATCTTTCAGGAGCCTGCTTTTTGTCCATCTGTGAAAATGATCATTCAATTAATTCTGAAGCAACTCTGACATAAGTTTATTAAAGGTAACCCAAGAGACTCTATTAAAGTGAACTTTTAGCAAAAGCCATAAAAGCAAGTGTTTCCCATGCAGTATTAGAATTATATATAGAATTCTCAYATAGAGCTGTACGAGTCATTCTTATACTGGCTGCAAAACTACAGCCCCTRAAACCCTGGAGAAGATCAACCTCATGATCTACTGGGGCAGGATCATTCTAAAGGACATGCCTTAAATCAGGAAGATGTCTTTTTGCATTAAAGACTGCATTACAGGAGGTCGAAGGTGCTGCTTGTTTCCCCAACAGCAAACACCTGCAGACTCCAGGCTCTCAATACCTGCAACATTAGTAATGATTAAATTAATAGTGGCAGGGCTTGAAATTGAGTCCACTTGATCTTAGGGTCTCACAGATTAAAGTATTAGTCCACTGAACCATGTTACTAGACTTCACCTTAATCTATTAGATACTTCCTTGTCTTTGTTCAATATGAATTGTAGGAAAAAACCAAAACAGTAGAAATCTTGGAAGACTGACAAATAAATATGCAGAAATTTCAACAGACAGCCAATCAAAGGAAAAAAAAGCTTAACACTGACTGTCTGCAAATTAAAATACACTGGGCTATGCTAGGCCAAATCCTCAGCTTTTATAAATTAACAGGCCTCCAAGGCTGTGCAATTTTCTTTTACAAGGACATGAAAAAATATTTTTTTATTACTTTGATGTTTTCATGCTAGAATGAAAACTAGGGAGAACTGCAAGGCAAATATTCAATTTCTAGCTGGATAAATTGACGCACAGGCAAATTAAAAGACTCAGAATCACACAACGGTTTAAAGACAGAAAAAAAACATAAAACTTATCACCCTTTCTGTTCTTCTGTTCCCACCATTAGTCCTATGGACCAGTATACCCAATGCCTGAAGAAGAAATACCATTTGTTACACAACAGTTCAGGTACTAAGCACGTATGTACTACATGATTGTATTTCAATCTGCAGACACCCCACTATATTCTAGGGATCCACTGATAACAGCCTTTCCAGGTACTTTGGTCACAGAGGAATCAGAAGCAATTTCAGAGCTCAACTCGGACACCAAATGAACACCCTGAAAGTAGCACCCTCACCCTTCTTTCCCTCACTGCAAGAGAAACCCAGATCACCTTCACAGGTTAGATGTCTGTTAGTGAAGGAGAAGTTCAAACCTATGTCTTTTGCTCTATTAGGTGCCAGAAGTGAACACAAGATTAAGTAAAAAGACAAAAAAAATTTTGCATCTTTACTTATATGTAAAACTGTGGCCTGTTTCCTAGTTCACCAATTACAAAACCAGACGCCTGAGTGAATACATAAACAAAGGCAGAGACCATGGGGGTTGAACAGCTTGCAAAGTGCAAGACAAACATAAAAGAAATCAGAGATACCATTAGAAGCACATACAACAAAAGAAATGCAAGCCAGAAATATCCAGAAGCTTATTTCCTTCATGATTCACAGAGCATATTGCAAAACTGCAGTGAGTTGGCATAAATTTGTCAACTTAAGCTCTGGTAGGAAATGTCTGATAGTAGGAGATCACCCTTAAGAGGGTAGAAGCAAAATGAACTAATACAAAAGGCAGGTGGTGAGTGGCAGCAGAAGGAGCTGCTGCCAGTAATTGATTTGCTAACTTTTAATATCATTTCTGCAATTATGTTCTCTCTCGCTTCCTCTCCCTCCCTCTCTCTCTCTTCCTCTCTCTCTCTCTCTCTCTCTCTCTCTCTCTCTCTCTCTCCACCATCACATATCCTCCAAGACCCTCCTTAAATTGCATCCTGAGCACCATTCCTTGTTTGTCTGACCTTTGCTCCAGCCCAATCAGCCTCAGGGAGGAACACCCCCAGCGTTCAGCCTGGGGCTGCAGRGAACAAAGATACACTGGAGTACGTCCTCATTTCTTTCCCATTGGATAAAACATTAAATCTTAAACTGCAAAAGAATTAAACAATGCCTTGCCGTACATGACATCTCCAACATTCTTGCACATTCACTTAGGGCTTAAAAAGAAGAATTCACTTCATTTCTAATAACGGATTCTTTAAGATTTACTTGTATACATTTAGCTTTTCTAAAGGACCTCATTCCAGTGGACCATTTCTTAAGATATTCTTAACACAATTTAGCAAAAGCTCAGTAATCCAATACTTATGACATGAGCTGTCAGGCATAAAGTATGCCAGAATCTCTTAAGTCCACACACAGCAGGATGCAAACCTAGTAGCAACTGTACTGAATTACAACCAATAGGAGAAGTCACAGGTCACCGAAGCCACACAGAGTCCTGCTACAGCCAACAATGAAACTTAATGTACTTTCCATGTCCAGAACCATCCGCTATAGAGCTTCTGTAAAACAGATTAATGATAATAGCGGCAGAAACCAGGAAAGAAATGCAAGAAATGGAAGCCTGGCCAATATTCCATTTGTAATTTGTCACACTATCACACAATAAGACTTCAGTATGAATGTGTTGCCAATTTACAATTCAAATAAGCTTCCTTGAATTTTTAAAAGAATGGACTGTACACATTCGTCAGTATGACACAAGAATTCCCTGTCAGGTTAATTTTAAATGCACTTTTTATTTGTTACTGTTAAATAAGCCCTATAATTATTTCTGATCTTTAAAAGAGGGACAAATTATTAAATAAAATGCAACTCCTGAACCCTAATGGAATGAGACTTGCTTCTATAAACCTAACAGCATTCCCTAATTTTCGCTAATTTACAATATTTTGACTTCACCCTAGTTGGTTAAAGGGCAATTACTTTTAAATTTTTTAAWTTTTTTTTAACCACACAAAAACCCTAAAGACATAACCAGCAAAAGGAGGACATTTGGTTAGAGTTTTAATAGGGTCTATTAAGGCAATAACAGTTTTTTTCATTTACTTCAGAGGTCTATTGATAATGCAAGCATTAGGAAAAAAAAAAGAAAATGTTTCTTTTTGTAAAACACTGTTTACCTATAGCTGATGAAATTCCTCCTGGCTGTGAAATTCAGCAGATGGACTATCAGGGGGTTGCATTTGGCCTGCTGCAGACTAGACACTGTTTCTGTCGGAARGCGCAGTGCTTTGATGATGCAGAAAATAAAGCCCATGCTGTTTCTATGTTCTATTAAAAGGAAAGCCATTAAGATGGTAGTTAAGTGGTCAGGACCTAAAATTAGACTTGCCACAAATGCCGGTGGAAAAAATAGTATTTAAAATATTGCTTCATAAAACAGAAGTTACTCTGAGTTTCTGAAAAATAAAGCAAAGTCACAGAGCCAAAAAATCCCTTCAGTATCTAAATGCCCACCTAGTTTTAACCATGGGAAGTCAGCGGCTCTAGCCACTTGTGTACAGCTAAGCATCTATCCCTCCACCAGCTCAGGGCTTATCTTTGTAAAGATATGTGATTTATCTGATTCTCTTACAGGAAAGACTTTATATCCTGAGTTGTGCTGAAATCAGAGCTGGTAAGACCTAAAGTTGCAAAGAACAATCTGCACAGCACTGTACAAATTYACATTGAATTGTGTCACCATTACAAGCTCCAGCTATACATTCTATAGACTAATTCAGCTTTAAAAGTTCCCTTTCCTTCCATGCCATATAAAGCTTTGTCTCCTTTTCCTTCTATACTCCACAGCCTGTTGCATCCCAGTTACCATCAACTGGGTGTTGGGACAATGATCCACCTGCATCACCAAAACCATCTCTCTTCAAAATAATCAGATGACCAATGCTGGCAGTTCCTCAGGTGGAGACAGAGAGAAAAGGAACATTAGGGGGAGGTTTATTTTTTGCCCAGATCATTTCAAGGATTCAATTCACAACAAAGCCTCAAATACCACAGTGGAGGACAGGTGGGGATGTGGAGTAAGTGCTGTGACATGGAAAACACTAAGAGAACAGGCAGATAGTTCCACCATAAGTTAAATGATCATTAGATTCATTCACAGCATCTGCTTRGAAAAAACAGAAACAGATTATATGTCTTTTTTAGACCAACTTCACGTACAGGAGTACTGTACTTTCTGAGYGGGAGAACTGCAAAAGTCACTGCTCACCTGAGAACATGGTTCATTTCACTTATTTGTGTGTGAAACCCTAAGTCACACATGCTATTTAGAGGAAGATGTTAATTTTTCTGTGTCTTTAGGCAAGGCTAGTAACACAGGGGCATAGCAAGGCATTAAAAACCAGAAGAATCAGCTGGCAGTAAGATGAACAACATGTAGTAATTCATTAGCCCACTTGAACTCAAGAGTTGTTTTACTCCAAATCAAATTTTCCATGACTTTGATACTTCTTTGGAAATAAGTTTCCTTTTTTTTTTTTTTTTTTTTTTTTTTTAGTCTTCATTTGATCACTGATTTACACTTATGCACAGCTTATGGTAGCAAAAACCTCCAAGTCTCTTTTATGCGATCCCTGAATAGAAACAGAGGAGATTTACACACAGGGGAAAGTTTTATTGAATCAAAATGTAGAATATCCTATATATTTTCCAAGATGGGATTAGTATCTAGGAACTCTTACTGCCAATCCTGATACTGATTACATTCTGTATACATTGGCAGGTCACAAAACCTTTCTATCTCTGATTGTAAAATGAGGATATTACTTATCAGCCTCATAGCAATGTTGCAAGGATTATTTAAAGCTAGAACAAGGACATACAGTGCTTTACTATGTAAAATCCATCAAAAACACATGCAGAGTAAATGACACCATGTAATTTGACCTGGAATTTAATTCAGTTATAGTCTATGATAGTCAAAGTCTTTTGGATAAACAAAAGTCCAATTACATTTCAACCAAAACTGGAACTAAACCTAAAAAGGATTTTTAGTTGAGGTTCAAAAAGAAGCAGTTATTTTCAAGGGTTTTTCCTATTATCTGTGTCTTTCTCTAATTTCTAGTTCTAACTTGTGGTCATAAGGAGCAGCTCGGATACCTTCCCTTGTAAGAAAGCTTGTTTTTGCAGTCACTTCTGGCACATCCTGCAGGTTCAAGAGAGGTTTGGGTAGTTCAGCTAAACATTTCAACTTTGGGGTACTTCTGCAAACTGAGGCAAAGCTCATGGCCTTTGCCAATTCCTTACTGCAATGCTTTTATGCTCTCCAGTGCAGAAGAAAATTGTCTTCTTTTAATTTGAAAATGTTAAAGGCAAAGGGTGTACAAGAAAATGAGAACTGCAACTCCCTGAGGTGACATTCAAGTGGAGACTGAAAGAGGGTGGAGCTCTTAATCCTATAATTAGGCTTGTAATACCTCCAGTGCATACCACCTGGAAATGTACAGTTCTTCAAATACACTAACATTGCTGCAGAGCAGAGTTATTTCATTTCAGAGCTACAGAGTTTGTCACTATCCAGTGAAACAGGAAGGTTGGGTTATTTACTGGTCCAAATTCTGTTTTCTGCAGYGCTTTTATTCAAAGGTTTTCTGAGGCMGTGAGATAGCACAGGAGAAACTGGTGCTCAGGCTTGTAAATGACAGCAGCTTTGCTACCTGATCTGAAAATCACTCCTTTCATAGAACCAAGTCAGAACTAAGGTGAGATTAGTGCTTCTGTAACTAGGGACAGCTCTGATTCTTCAAGACCTCTATTTTAATGTTATCACTGCAGGAAAAACACATGAAGCTTTTTTTGGTGCCCTTCTCTATCAGGTTTTAGAAACACCCTCTCTAAATTACAATTTTAAAAAGTTTAGCTGTTTGTTACAAATACAAGTCTCATAAACAAACTAGATCTAAATGTGCAACCCAGTTCACCAACACAGTCTACAGCTGCAATTTTCAATCATTTTCAAATAAGGATATTTTCTCAACTTCAGTTCAGTGGACCTAATATGTGATCCACCACCACTGTACTCAGCAAAACAGTGGTCAATTTTTCTTTTACTTAATTCTCTATCATAACTGATACATCAGTATGAAAATAAAATTTATTACTTTTTTTTCAGTTATATACTCAGTTCCTCCAGCAAATCACCAGAAGTTTGGTTCTCATACAAGTTGATAAAACCTCACAGTTGAAGAGGTCACGCSGTTTGTTCACAGATGAGGACTAACTGCGACATTCACAGTTCCCCCTTGGCCAGTTTGAGGAATTATTTGAGGAATATTTTTATGAGCTTGTTTCCCAAATTATGACATATTGAAAGGTAGCCGCACCCAGTGAAAGGTGTAGTTACTGACTGAAAAACTGATTACTCAGTGCAAAAACCAGAAAAATGTGAAAAAATGAGGAAAGAATCATGTTGATATCTACTTCAAACAAGTCCCCAAAATAAATCTATTGCAATGTTCAGTATAAACATGACTTACATTAGCTTATTTTCAAGTTATCTTTTGGATAAACATGAGTTTTTTATACTTAATGTATTTTGTCACTCACTTTGCTGCTCCATTCTTCTTTCTTCCTCTCTTGGCAGATCCCAGTTTGGCCCTCCAGGATGTAGTCTGAATGTGTCATAACTATGCAATTCCTTCCTGCTAATGCCTCTTAGCATTTTACTCTCCTTTCTGCCTCCACAGTTTTCACCTATTCGCCTTATTCTGGATTCACCATTTCCCCCATCCTTCCTCAGTACACTTCTCTKCTGTTTCCTTTCTTATCAACTGTATCTATTTACATGCTGGGTTGAAATTTTCCCGAGGGCTGAATGAACTGTTTGCTGTGTTGCTCTGATTATGAAGTACAACAGACAACAATACTAATAAAGCTAAGATAGGGTAATTCAAATCTGTTGAAGAAAAACTAACAACAACAGAACACAATGGAATAATCATTCCCTTAACTCAGTGATTTCCCTGCAGCAGAAAAAGGCTTTCTGGATTACATACAGAATAACCTTGGCACAGTTTCATATACGTGCTGGGGCCTACTAAGGAAATGTTTGATATAATGCCAGCAATGGGCAATAAAACCAAAGTAAATCAGATACTARATGGGCAGGACACAAATTTCTTTTAGGGCTCTACAGCACCTAGAGCATGCTCATCATTTCCAGATTAAATTTTTTTAAGATTTCTAAAAAAGTGTTAACTGTACTCAAAGTCAGATTCCTTTTCCATTTTGATGGAATTTGCCTATTTCTAATTTAAAGTCCCTGTTTAAAAATACAAAGTAACAGGTCCCTCTTTACTGTGACAGAATTAATTAATTATTGCTCTTACATTATAAATAATTTTATGCAAAACCAAGACAATGCATCTTTTGTTTATAATCTTGGACTTCCATGATGGTTTCAATTAGAGTATTTTGTTTATACACATATGGACTTCTGAGGTTTRTTTCCTACAATTATAATGTGTACAGTATTCATAGTAATCTGAACTCTGAGAGCCAGATTCAGATCTGTTGCAGGTGAGTGTAAATCTAATTTGTTCTGATTCTGACATCCACACTACCAGGGCAAAGAATAAAGTGGACTTAATTCCATGAAGTTAAACCCCTGAAAATATAAGATCATTTAGGTTAGATTTCTGYATAAAGTGAGGGATTGCATTTCACATAATGATCTCTGTAGTGAGTCCAATACCTTGCATTTGTCAAAATTCCTCCAGGAAGGCATTCAGTCTTCATCTCATATATCAAAAAATGGACACCCACCTTCCCATTCTAACAGTACTTTTTTAATTGCCGCCAGTCATCACTACTGCAACATATCCCATCGTTCTAATTTCAATCCATTTAATTTTTACTTTCAACACTACTGGCTTTTTGCTGTACTTTCAGAACAAGCAGGGGAGAGTGGTAGCTATTAGTACTCAGTAATTTTTTCCTGTGAAGATAGTTAATGTCATTAATCAATTCTACTTGCAGGTTCCTCATTGTTAAGGAAAGCAGATAATGTCCTCARTTTCTGTTCCTCTCTGTAAAGACACTTGCTTCATTGAATAATTATGTGTCTCTTTCCTGCTTGTCCCTTCATTTTTATTTATTTTTTAATTTATTTATTAGAAATGTTCGTAATTCTCTAGCTAASAAAACATGATGCAATGGAGCAGAGCCAGGTCTGGATTTGGATTTCAAGCTATTTGTGATCAAACATATGAAGACRTATTGTAGAGACAGCTAATTGCATTTCCATTTATTTCCATTACAGTAATTTTGTCCTCTAAAAGGGCTGCAGAGAAAGCTAGATTATTTTTACACTGTTAAGTAAGACAAGTGGAAACAGTTTTTAGAGAAAAGCTGAGGCCAGAGAGAACAAATGACAATGGATCTTTGAGTTTCAAAGGTGTTGCTGAATATTTCACTCCCTACAGACTGTTCATGGAGTTGAGCCCATAGATCAAGCAGAGAGCATGGTCCTAAGCTATCAGAGGAKGCCAGCAAGATAAATGCCATTTCCCTTTTTCATTGGTCATGCTGGGCATGGCCTATTATCTTTAAATGGACTGAGCTGCAGAGAAAAGAACAAGGATASTATCTCTACCCAAGCTTGTGTTAGTCTCCGGGGGCAAAGACTGTGAGACACTGCTCATAAACAAAGCAACTGCAAAAGCCAGTGTTGCTTCTCTGCAGACAAGAGAGACAGGGCAAATATTTAAAAKTGGTTGTTCATAAATTATGACCATCCCCACCCCCATTAACAAGGAAATTTTTCAGGCAAGTAAACTCTGCCTTAGGAACACCATGTTCAAGACTTTTTTTTTCAGACTTGAAGCAAATTAAGGTCAGTGACTTTAATCCCTTCCATTGTGATTGCCTTGTGCACTAGGAATGCAGTAGGATAGAGCAGGCTAATGAATGAAAAACTCATTCAGCTGCAACTTGGATTCATTCATCCCATACTGAAAAATGCATCTTTTACTCATGCTCATCCAGTCCAAATGCATCTCATATCATTCTTATTTTTCTCTTATATTTCTATTTCTTTAGGCCTTTGCTTCCATTCAGTGTACATAGCCTAGTTCATCAGCTGCTTCACATCAATTTAATTCAATTACCTCAATCAGCCCCCACCTTCCAGCCCTTCACTGCTGGCAGTGCCCTCTTCTCCCTGTCACTGAGTCCTTTGCTGGGAAGTAAACTRGTAGGACTCTGTATCTTGCCACCAGTACTGAGGTACTGCTCAGCTGCTTTCAGCTCTTCATCCATAATACCTCCATTTTTTWAAATTTCAATCCTTTTTCTTCATTTACATTATTTAAAACTCATTCAGATACCTACCAATGTCTTTTGCTTTGTAAGAACGTCACACACCCCCAAATTATCTCATCAAAACACATGTGCCAAAGAATAYTGTCTCGTTCTGACCAACCCAAGTTTTCTTCTCCAGCTACTTCCTACCTACTCCTCCAATAYACAGAACTGAAAATGTTTCTCTGAGAAGGAAAATCCTTTTCCTTTCAAAGCTCAGGTATTCCCTTCACTTTACAACAGTGCACTGCTAGCTCTGTACTGACCCATGGCAAATTAAATCACAAGAGTTTTGCAGTATTTGAACTTAAGGATTACTTACAAATTTTTCATTRTCATATGCCTCAATAAGCCAATCTGAAAAACACTGCTTAAGGAATGTACTCTTGCATAGGCACTCTGGCTTACATGTTTAACACATGTCAATATAGTTCTGCAAATGAGCTACCATTAAATGTTTTCAAAGAAAGACTTTCATTTTGTGTTAACACAAGACTGTTTTTCTCTTGTGTTGACAATGGGTGCAGCTCACTACACACAGACAGCTTACATTATTATCAACAAAATGCTCTTCTGAAAGGAACTGGTCCAAAAGTCACACGCCCCSCCTCTGGTCTGGAGACCTGAGTCTGAAATAAGTGTAGAAGTTGTGATGGTATTTCTGTTTAGGAGTCTGATCCTTTTTAGTCACCTTTGAAGGCAATTGATTACCTAAGTCACCTGATCACCTGATTGTTCATATCCATTTTTATTAGATGTCACAACTTCTTTGTTGACACAAAACTCACTGTTAACTTACCATCAAGTAACTCCAACTGGAGTTACCAACTCCACAGGAGCAGAGTCCTCCAAACTTTAAAACATCTCTAGGACACATAAAGACTAGAAACTTTTTGATATAAAAATATCTGATTTTCTGTTATCCCAAACAATGTATGTGATCTGTGACAGCTTTCCATGAGAAAGGAAGCTGTTACTWCTGTTTTTCTGAGGCGATGCTGTGAGCCACTTTAGAGGAGATTTGGGGCTCTGCATTGATGGAGTTTTAACGACTGAGGGTTGTCACAGATATATTGCTCTGTATGAGCCCATTCTGTGTTWACTGGTCCTAATAAAATGTCACAGAATGGAGATTTTAGCGATGGCTACAGTGAAGAGGAAAATTCTAGAGCAGGGAAGCATTGCCTTGATCCAGTGAGAAAATACAGGGAATCAGCCAGCACTTGGGTTTCTAGCTGAACAGTTGAATTTATCAAAATAACRTATGTTAAAATGTGTGATAAAAACCATTTACAGATAACCTGAAAGAACAAAACCAAATTATTCATTAAGAAACCTGCCACCTCCTCAGTTTTCCGTTATACATAGTGCTTTCATAACCAGTTTCACAGGGTTTCTCATAGTTAAGTTGGTTTCGTCTACATTTATTTCAAAGTTTCTAGGCTGTGTGGGTTTATTTGTGTCAGAGAAAACTGGAGTTTCTCATGTTATTCATAATGTGGAAGAACCTGTGGGACTATCTCAATTCAAGCCCCCAGAAGCTCCCAATTCCATATAAATTTTAGGTTGTTAATTCTAGGCAAAACACAGTATTACTATGTGAATACTGTTTCCCTGCTCTGATAAGCCTTATCCATTCAAGCTGCCTCATTCAGAGACTTTTCCTGTTTCTCATTGCAATTAAAGTTTTACAGTTGGTAGCATAGGTGGTGGRGAAAAAAACAAACAAGAAAACAAACAAACAAACAAAACACCTAAACCCAAACTAGTCATTTTTAGAGGGCAAGTGTGAAAAATGTTTTCTAATAAGAGCACTTATCATCAAAAAGCACCATAACTCCTAGAGGTTATCCAAGAAGGCCCTCGAGAGTTCAAAGAAACAGAGAGTTTTTTAATATTATGATGTTTCCAGCTAAAATGATTGAAATGATTACTCAGGGATTGAAAAGAAAGCCATCTGAATAGATACTGCTGTACATCCAATAAAAGCTAGAAATAATATTCTGTAGAGACAGAGTACAAAGCAAACATCTTAAAGGGTAGACATCAAATACAGTTTTGTTGCTTGATTCAAAAAGCATGTACATTCACCTCTTAATTTATTTACTCTTTATTAGAGCTGTACCACTAACTCATCAGATAAACAAGCTGGTYGGTTGACTTCATCCCACCAGGCAGTGTCAGTTTTTAGCAGGTGTGCCTGAAGGACTCTTCCTTTCTGCTCTTTGAATCATTCTGTAGACACTAATGAGCATCCCTCTTCAGCTTTAATTATTGGTCCCTGACAAGTYAACATAATAGGAATCAGCTTAACCAAGCATACTCCCCAGTGACATGTTCAATTACTCAGGTTGTACTTCTCTGCGAGAGGTCTGAGGGGTTGCTAATTTAACATTGTCAAAAAAATAAACAGAGGTATTGGTTACAGTTTATCTTTTGACCCTTATGTCACAAATCTAGCAAGATACCTCCTCCTGGAATGGAGCAGAAGATTAAATACTTTAAAATKACTATTCTGGTTTTGCTTTTTAAATAAAATTAATTACTACCTGCAAAGTGATTTACGTCAGGCTATTTTTTATGAGGAGAGACACTGACACTTTGACAAGTGTTTGTTGATGTATGATTGTATTTATAAAGCTTTTTGGTTTTTCAGCTTTATAAAACACAAAAGTGGTTGTACTGCAAAAATAAAGAAACAGATTTAGTTAATTTCTATTTTTGGCAAATACAAACAACTATTTGCAACAACCACAAATATCAGTGTTAGAAATGTGAGTAAGAAGCCTTTTATTTAGCAAGCTCATTATTAAGAAATGAAATGGCATTTTGGAGGTAAAAAACCAGAGAGAAAGAGAAGAAAAACAGTCTCTGCAAAAGAATATTTACAAAATATTTTAAGATTAATTAATTTTATGGGACTTAATACAAATCTTGTTAAAAAAAATWGAACTTATATTCAATTTTTAAAAGGCAAATTATTATTTAATCTGACCTCAACGGATAACAAAGGACCTAGAACCTTGACCAATAGTGTTGGACTCAAGAATTGCATTTCTGGTGACATGAACAGGCTTATTATCCTTTTGGGCAGCAGAATAGTATTTTCCTGAAAAAGATTATACTGTCAAATATAATAATATAATAATAGTCTTGTCAAATGTCTGTATTGTCATTCTGAATGTCTCCCAAACACCTACAGATAGAAATATAAYTTTTCTTTTTAGCTTTGAGTATTCAAGTGGAGAAGTTGAAATTTTAGTATCACTTTAGAGAATACTTCTAAAGGATCACAACATTTAAAACCTCAAATTCATATAGAGACCCAAGAAGAGATATAGATGTGCTTCTTAAAAATAATCCTATGTTTTGTGATTTCTTTTTTTTTAATTTCAAAAAGTTAGGAAAGCAGAACACTCCAAGCAAACAGGCAACCAACCCTAACAAAACAGTAGCAAAGAAAGGGTAGAATCCTCATATGTGTTTCAATGAAAATAGCCAGTATAATTTCGTCCTGTTTCCTTTATCAACACATTTCACAAAAAATAAAATGGGAATGTTGGAGTACTGCAACACTGATGTACAAGTCTCACATTTCCTCATTACAGATTGACCATCGTGACTGACCTACTGTGCTATTTACCAACACATACTAAAACTGAATGCACATGACAATTAGGAAAGCACTCATTTTATAGTAAATATCTGTGTAAGCACTTTGGACCACAACTAAGAATTCAGTAAAAACAAGGGCAAAGGACTTGGAATGTGGGAACTTCATGCATAAACCCTRGCTTGGGTGGAAGCAAGATCACACTTTGTATCTCTGTTTCACAACTATCCCATCAAACTCCTCCAACCTTTTGATATTCTTCCATGTTTGTTCCACTGTTCTTAWACAACAAAATCACATTTGAATACAGTTTTATTTTTATGTTTGGCAACGTCCTTCTTAATAGATCCAAAATTTAGTTCTGCTTATGACCAGTATTACTATTTTTCTTAGCAGAGTTACTAACTGTAACGGCTGTATTTTTTTTTTTTTTGTGGAGGTCTATCAGCAGAAAAAGACAGATGTCAGGCTCAGTTTCTGGAGCTCACAGAAAGTTCCAGGCGATAGAGTGGCTCTGCGTGAATGAATACACATGATGATGAACATACACAACAGCACATTGTAAACACATATAATCAGACCTCATTTCTATAATTTCTTCACAGATAAAATGAAAACTAAAAAAAAAAAAGTACAGAAAATTACAGCCTCTAGAAATAAAAATTTTACTGCGAGTAATAATTCTTAGCAAGCCCAAAGGGCCCTTGGTAAACAGAAGAGATAAAAGCTTCTGCAGGATCCATAACATGCCCAACAAAGCCATAGCACAGTGATATCACTGTCTAACAACAGACTGTGAGAGTTCTGCAAACAAACACCATATGGAAGAACAGAAATCTGTTATTTAACCTAAAGCTCTCTAATTGCCTGGGGTTTAGATGARAAGATCTTCCCAGCATCACAGAAATTATTCTTCTGTTGTTGAGCTTCAGAAATCTAACCCTAGGCTCCCTGCACTGCCAGTGGGACAAGGCAATTCAAAACCTAAATATTCTCTGACATCTCCTAGAACTAAGTTCTCCCTTGACTGATCACTTGCTTTGGAACTTGGTGGCTGAAAATGGGCATATACTGTCAAATGACAGAATACATGTTAGGTACTTCTATTAGGSAAGGAAATCCCTTCAAATCAAGCAACCAGGCATATTCCCAGCTAACTAACATTTTGGACAGTTAGGTAAAATTCATCTAATCCTTTAGATGAGGTATGGAAACTTTTTCTTTTTCTTTTTTTTTTCTTTATTTTTTTTCCCCCTCCAATAAGAAAAATGGTTCTTTWACCAGCCTGGTGACTGCAGAATACACAAGAGCAGAGCAGAAAGCACACAKCATGTAGGTTGCTTGGGTACTGACACATTATAAAGGAGACTCTCGGTACGTTTTCTTTATCATCATAAAGAAAACGTCTCCAAATAACTGTCAAGAGTGGGAAGCCTAATCCACAATGACTTAGTCATACTTTCAAATTAAAGGTAGGATGCCACACGGAAAGCAGTAAAAAGAGTCACTCTTCTGGTATGTTTTCAGCCTTGGACAAAAAACAAAACATCTTTCCAATTTTCAGGACAGGCTGACATGCTCTTAATGATTAGCAATTTTTCTTAATTCTCCACAGTGAGAACAAAGCTGACTAATTGTAAAAAAAGTGAAAAATAATCTGGTCTAAGATTGCTAAATTTATAGCAGTGAAGAAAAAGCAATCTTTCATAATATAGTCACTCACTTAATCAACTAAATTAGGGGCAAATATGTCATGGCATCAGGTTGTCACAATCTCTTCCTACTGATGATGCTATACCTGGAAGGTTAATTCTCCCAACAAATCAGACAGACCAGATTCCTGTTCCTTTTGGTGACTTTTATATGGCTGAAGCAGGTTCTTCAAAGCTGCTGCACTGTGACCTTTTACTTTCAGCAGCTGTCTGCAAAAGGGCTTCAGACAAACAGTTCAGAACCAGGGCATGACATGGAAACAAGACTTCACAGCCTTGGGCTAATGTGGCTCAGCACAGGATAAACAGTTTTTTGTCTATCTTTCAGGGTTTATCTCTTTTATGACTCATGTTGAGTAATTGTTTCCACATCCCTTTCTGTCATAAGGGACAGGGAACATGCTTGTTCAAGACAAGAGCTTTACATGGAATTTAGGAGGAACAGGGCGCAATCTAGAGCTCTTCCTACTAAGTCTTTGGTTGGATTGGCTTTGCTGTTCTCCCTTTTGTCCTGCCCCTCATTTTTCAGCCAACAGTCCAAACTGGTAGCTGACTGTAGAAGAAACAGTCTCTGTGAGGGCTCCGAAATTTGGAGTGCAGCTGSTGGCAGTGATAAATGTGAGTTATAATTGATATATCTCATTTCAGTGCATATAAGCAAAATCACACACTGATAAGATAATATGTAAAGAAAATGGGTGAATGCAATCTCATTTTTCATTCAGCAGATTGCAATCTTATTTCACTTTTGTTATTGTACATGAAACATAACCTTAGCCTGAGAAAACATGAATTTAAAATCTTCCCYTCAGAAGTTCTACCAAGAACAAGAGCATTGAACTTAGATCATSTGAAAACACACCATGAAGCACAGTTCAAGAAGCCAGGGTACCAATGGGATCTTATTTACATGTTCTACCTTTTTATTATGCATTTATATTATGTACCTTGATTAAATCTTATCTCTTGATTCTATTATCATAATATGCCACTTAAAGAAACAAACAATCTCCGCCCCCAATGGGATGGGAGAGCAAGGGGGAACACAAAACCACAAGAAAAGCAAAGCAGCAGCATCAAACCACTCATACTGGAACTACAAGTTCTTCTGGTTCATCAGCCAATACTGAGCTCTGTAGCAAAGGSAGGTTTGATGATGTGTAACAATGCTTTGTGTCAGCATGTGGAAGTCAATCACACACCATTTACAGACACAGGCAAAAGGAAACGTGGCTCAGGGAAGAGCAAGGCACTCCAAGTGCAGTACAGAAGGCACTTGCGAGGCTGATGCCACAGAACAGCTGCACCCTCACCACAGGGCCAGCTCAGCCTACAGGGAAATCCCAAATGTCATCTCCCACCAATCAGCCTTGCTGAAATTCTGCTTCTCTACCCAAGCCACAGCATGGTTTTTGTGGCACTCATGTTCACATGCAATCTGATAGAAATGGGGATGATGAATACGAACATTTAGACATTTAGGGTTGGGAAGAAGTGTTAGGTCCTTCAGAGAGGAAATGACAGAAGATTGCAACTATCAACATACTCATTTTTCAGTTTATACAGACATAATCACTCTCTCTGCTCAAGTAGAAAAACCATAACTAATTCAGACCTGTGGCAGCATTCCTGCTTTCAGTGATTTCTGGAAGAAAAGCAAATCAACCTAGATAAATTGTCACAGGTTACCCTCCTGTAGTTCTCTGTAGGTTATCACAATTGTCATTATGTTATGTGTCCGCACTCAAGATTAGATGCAGCAGAATATAAACTCAATTATTTAGCAATACCTAGTTTGATCTCCCCTCAAATACCATGGAGAAGAGCAAGCCAATCTAAAATAACCTGCGAAAAAAATGAACGATGTGGTGAAGGAAGTGAAAATAGTTATTTTTCTCAATCCTTACTGTAAGAGCTCTCCCTGCACTTAGAGRTGGGGAGATATCCTGATCTTTTAGCAACAAAAAAAAAAAAAATTGAGGAAAGGAAGCTTCCAAAGTAGCCTGACAACTGTTCCGCAATGTACACTCTGTGCCCAGAGAGGTAAGAGATGTTTGCATGCTATTACTGATTAACCCATACAATATTTCACACGACATTTGCTCAGCTGAAGTGATTTTGGAGCAWGTAACTAAGAGAATATACAAAGCTACAGGAATACAAGAGCAGTAGGTTAAAAGTCTCACTTCACATAAAAGTATTTTTTTGTATCTACTTTTTTATAATTTTGGCAATTTTTTTYCCCAATCTTTTTCTATATTATGGAATTAGCAGCACATGCCATTTAGACAATAATTAATTTTTCAATCAAGTCCAGCAGGTTTTGGTTACCCAGTTTTCCATGTCTAAACTKATGCAATGCAGATGTAGAAGTCAATCTTGTTAATACCTACTTCATTAACAATAAGCTCTTCAGTGTCAAAGTAGAGGACACCACTCCCACGTAACTATCCAACAAACCATCACAGATTTTCAGAGCTTTCATATGAACATGGAAAWACTATCAGATGTGTTAGGCATGACTTCTTTTCTTGCTACAGTTTTTTTATATGAGCACTGGAGTACAAGGCATCATCAGTTTAATGAAAGACAGGAAGAAACTATTCTATATCAAAGAGTAGCAAGAGAAAAACAAACAAAGTAAGTACATATGGAAATCAAGAGCAGTCGTGGCAATCTTTTCTTCTCACAACAGCCAAAAGCACTCTACTTTTTTACATTAAAAAAAACTCAAGAACAGAAAGGCCTAGAGAGTACTTCATTAAAAATACTGTTTCCTCCTCTTGTTTTCCAGCTACTATTTTTTTTTTCCATTTAGCAATTTCATATTCAAAGACCATCACACTTGCACTGCAACAGATCTTGTAGGAACTATTTAAATCTGCTTGGACTTCCTCTCTTCTTATGGCTAATGTGATRAAAGATTTCAAGATAAATCTAAGATAATCAAGATAGAAAGAGAGAGCTTGACATGATGTAAAAGAGTGAAAAGCATGTATGGAATTAAGCARCCTGTCTACGGAAAATGCACAGAAAAGTGCACTACTTCCTTAGTACACACTTGCTTTTGCTAAAACATATGAAATAATACAAATAAAGTAAGGCTGGCCAGTTTCTGTAACTACAGGCATTTAGTACTGGATAYTGAGTTATCAAATGAATGGAGTAAAGGCCAGTTTGGTGGTTGAAATGGCAAAAAACATATAATGTTTTAAGTTTGTCAAAACTTTCAGTGACTAGCTGAAAGGAAGCATTAAAAAGCTTATTATAATATTTCAAAAATAAGTCACTGTCAGTAAAACTAYGTTGTTAAGAGACATGTTTACAGAAAATTAATAAGTAAATAAAAGAATTTCATTCCTATGGTGCATGTAGGCATTCATGAGACTTGTTCCTATGTCCCTAAGAGATACAGAATGATCTCCTTTAAATGATTTTAATCTCTAATAGAAATTYACAAAACAACATGCACTCAAAGGAAAAGGAAACAGCATATAAGCTGAGGAAARTGCTCAGCGTGACAATCAGTTGACAGACCACAATATCTATCTTCACCTTGAGGGACGTGTAAAGAGAAATTGGAGTGTGTACACTCAATATGTTTTTGGAGTTGATCCCTCCACAAATGTCATGCTCAATTGCAGTAGGTATTTATATACATTAGTGGTAAGGCACTGCAATGAGCATGCACTGTACATGTTATTATTCCTGTGTAGTGCTATCTATTTTCATCACCCTACTTAGCTTCAGAAACAGTGAACACTTTCCGTGACAAGCCAGCTGGATAGACATTCACACAACYCAACTTAGTGAGGTCTCACAAACAGCAAATAAGAAAAGTGTTCTGTTCATTAAAAGATGAGGCTGAAAGTTTCCCAAAAAAAGTGGATTATGGTTATAAAAAAATGACTTTTTTTTTTTTTTGTTGGTTTTGTTTGGTTTGGGTTTTTTGATTTGTTTGGGTTTTTTTTTACAGGTTACTTCATCAGCCATCCTACAACAGTGTTACAATCCCATCTTCTTTTACTTGTGATAACAAAGTTTGTCACAATCATAAAAAATATAGAATGTTTCAGAAAACAATATTCTTATCAACCACAATCTCTCTTTTTCAATGTAATAAATGGAAACGGAAGGAGAGAAAAGCAGCAGTGTAATATAGTTGCAAATTTGAAGGGTGATTTCCCCATTGCTGAGACRCTCAGAAGTAAAGTCCTTTTGGAAAGTGTGACCATTTTCTTTTACTATCCACAGATAGTAAACTACAAAAATACAACAAAGTAGAAAAATAAGGGATGTATTTACATGCTGGAGAATCCATCCAACTCAAACAGAAGTGTAAAGACTCAAGTGGACCCTTGGCACTGAAATACTCCAATGAAACTCTGGCACCAAGTGTTTAAGAATAGATACAATATGGTTAGAAAATGGAACAAATCCCAAGCAACTGTAAAAATATTTGAGAAGAGACATATTTACACGTGCACAGATTATATGAGCACCATTTTTAAGCAGCTATTAAATGCTAAATGCATTAAGCGCTGGCACTGAATTCCAGCTGTCCACCATTATGTCTAAATCCAAATAACATTAACRGTAAGCATCAAAATACATTCACTCTAGGGTCAGTGAGATAAACATGCATACTTGCTTAGACTAATAAGCAATTTTTAAAAATCTTCTTGTATCTTTGAGAGCAGACTTTTAAAACAGTAAGTACAGTAGTTACTTGGTGTTACTTTATGAAAGTGGATGTACCATCTCACTTCCTTCCTTTTTCTACCCTTAAGCTGCTGCCAAAATTCTCAGATACATGACTGATTTCTTCTTGTCTTCTTGAAGCAATTTCATGGATCTTTATAGTATCGATAACAATACACACACCCATATACACACACACAGAGCCCCCCAGAAAAGGGATTTTCTGGAATGCTTATACAGTGATAACAAAGGGATTTACTAGATTGATTTTGCAGAGACAATAACACAGTTCAATTCTCAGTGGTATGGACACCTGCTTCCAGACCACATCCTGGCTTTTATTTCTGCCCATCTCTAAAGCCTGAGCACCACTATGTAGCAGTTCTTAGGAGTGATGAAATCTAGGTATTTTAAACTGTCAGAAGCACTGATTTAGAACATTTGAACACTGAGGTTATGGTTTGCTTCACCTAGATAAAAATTAATTTAAAGTAAGTTCAAATCCCTTGATTTCTGTAAATTGTGATAAAAATCAGCAGAGCCTTACTGATTTACTATTAGATTTTTTTTTTAATATCAGTAAATGCAATGGAAGTTTAGTGGTTGCTCAGGGTCAGTTAATACTGGGCACTCTGAAAACAAATTGAAACCTAAGCTCTGGGGAGACAGGCAGGGCAGGAGAAGGAGGAGTATCATCAATTTAAATATTCTGTGGACATGCACAACACAGACATTYGGAGACCTCCAAGTTTCTTTGCCTACCCATTCAGTATCATTAAACTGAATTTCTTACAGATAGCTCATACTTTTATTCACRAGTATTATTACTTGCACCATCAGTGAATGAAGGGGGACTGGTGTACCAGGAAGAATCTGCTAAGTTGTCTCTATTCTGTTTAGTTTAGTGCTCTCTTTGCTTTTAGAGAAAAGAATGAATGGCTTAGATGGGTGAAATTTTTGAGTCTGACAGTCCAGGTGATTTCAGAGCACATACTGAAACCACAGGGATTATTGATAATCAACCAAGAAGTTCTGGCCAGCCCAGACCCTGTCACACCCTGCACAAGAAACAGTGAAAATAAAACTGTCTTTTGACTAGTATGGCAGTAAGGAACAAGAAAAAAAAATTAAGACAAAAATAAACCCTCCTATTCCTTAGGAAAAAACTACCCAAAAGACTTGGCTGACATCATAAGAAGGCAAAAGAGCATTTCCTGCACAGATTTTATAAACCACAGYGGAATATTAAAGAAACTTGTCTCTAACATATTCCCTAAAGCTCACCACCAGACCCAACATTAAAGGACCAGTAAGTGACCAACTTAATGATTTTGCTCAGTTGCAGCATAACATCTACAGGATGTTGACAATATTGCACTATTTATCTTTAGTCACAGTGCTGAGTTGTTCTTTAGGCTCAGAATAGAAAACATTACAGATCCTGAACAAGGATTGACTGAGGTTTTAAATGTCATCATKCCACGATGAATTCCATGGTCTGTGGCATTACTTTACAATCCAGCTCAGAAGGGAACAAATCCCTGGTCAAGACTTCATAAATAGCACTGTTCAAGAAAATGGYTTTAAAATTCTCTACTAACATTAGGCAGCATTGGAATTAACCCCACTCTTAATTTTAGACTATGTCCTGCAGCCTTAAAATGAGCTGTGTTTTACATCAAAGGAATTCCCATCTGATGTACAACACTGGGATCATGGGTCAGCATGGTGAGCCTGAACCTCCCACTCCAACCATATTCCTGCTCCTGTGTCAACCTTCAGGTGAATCCTAATTCTGCTCTGAGCTCAAAACAACCCGCAGCAATGTCCTGAGGTGACAGCTGACAATAGCAAAGCTCTCACACCAGCCACCACTGCTAATTAATAGCTCTTCTCTGCACTGTTGATGTAGTGAAGTTCAACAGTCGTGACTGGCTTGTTAACAGCTAYGAAATTTCAAGCTGGCAACAGAAAATGATCCATTGCAAGGGTGATGARTAAGTTTTAGTGAATTGCACATTAGTGTTTTCTTTCCTCATTCCTCTCCTTTTTTTGATAAAGCAGAGTCTTTTATTTATCAACCTGCCTTATCATACACATTTTGTATTACTGGATTTWTGGAACAGTTTACCTCAATACTAAAAATAAGAGCAAAAATTATATTACTTTTACACTAGCATAGTGAGGAAAAAACCTGAAAATTCTGAAACTGATTTAACCAATTTGGTTTGTAAGTTTTACTCCCCTGAGAAACCGGACCTGAAAAGTTTTCAAGCCACTCTACCTATAAAAAGGACATTGACACGAATATGATGTTTAACACCACAGTCTCACAATTCAAGATCTTCATTAGACAAATGAACTGATACCCACAGCAACTGYGATCTCCTGAAGGACAGGAAAGAACAGAATCCCATTTAACCACTGAAGCTCTTTTCTAGTGCTTAACCATGCTTCATCCTAAACCACCAGGATAACAGCATTAATAGTCACGATTCCAGCAGAGAATACAGCTCATTCTAAGCAGGTCTCCAAAGTCCACCCTGGCAGCAGCTTGCATTCAGGAACAAATACTCTCAGCTTTGGAATGGTAGTCAAGYTGGACATCAAATACTGCCTTAATTAGCTGATCAGTAAGTAAATAAGACAATTTTCATCTGCAGTTTGGCTGCTRTGGTCAGCAAAATGCTTTCAATTATCTGTTCTATTGCAAACAAGCAGGCAAGGTCTACTTATTTTTCCTTGCAACCTTGTTAGTTTTAATTAAAATTTATGCTATTACTGGACTTATGGAACAGTTYACTTGAATACTAAAAATATACTATATACTCTCTAACTTTGCAGAAGCAAATGAAGAAAATGGTGGTGAAGAGGGGTCTAGGCATTAGTGCATTTTTGCATTATTAATAATTAAATCAGGCAGTTCTAAAAGATAGTAAGTGGAGAAGGAGAAATTGGGGGGAGGGGGAGAAAGAAAAACTGGGGAGACAGAAAACAATGAAAGCCCTCTCCCTACATAGAAACACAATGAAAACAAACAGGGGTCTTCAGAAGGGAAGTAAAACTAATAAAGGCAGTGGTGAAAGAGCTTTATAAAGGGCAAATATACCAGTGTCAGATAATGCAATGGCAATTAGCCAACAGTTTAAAGACAAAAGTCTCAYATCAAAAGGAAGAGGATTTAAAAAACATACATTATCTTGCTTCCCAGCCCTCTAGCAGCCAGCAACAAGATCCTGGTGGCGGGATACAGCTCAGTGGGGCCATTTACTTAAGGGCAAGCAGAGTTGGGGGCTWAGCTAATCAACTGTGCAAGCAAGAAAACCCATGCGTTTATACACTGCAGCCAGCTTAGATTCAGGARGAATTCAGAGCAAACATCATCAAGACAACTGTGTACCTCATGAGAGGAGTCTGACAACGCAACTCTACAACTGCATTTTGCACCCAATTCTGGTTCTCATTTTAAAAATACCAGGAAGCAAAGGACAACCAAGTCACAAGCAGGCAGTCAGAAGGGGCACAGGAAAATAACTTTGTCATTTTCGGCTTTTGAATGCCATATCATAATGGTTAAATTCTCCCTCACTGAAGGATATATTTTTTGGATGATGATGATACTGATAACCATTATGAAAATTTATATCTCAAAAGCCTGGAGCAACACACTAGATTTCAAGATTATTTCATGCTTAGAAGTTGTTTAACAAAATGCAAAGTGGTCTTGAAAGCATTGTAACTAAATTTTTACTGGAATTCACCAAGATAAGCACTTTATGTGTATAATCAAAACACAGAAAATAAAGATGAAAACACACATAAAGCAAACCCTTGTGGATCAATACCAATACCTTGTGGATCACATTAGGCTCTTCAGGAACGTAAGACGACTGACACAGTCCCTTCTGATTTTTGTATTTCTCTCACTGGCTCAACTTCAGATTGTACCTCCCTGTCAAGGTTCTTGCAGTACTAAGGAAATAGTACTAAGTTCAATTAGTACAAGGAAATAATGGCCTTCAAAGTCCATGTTTATTATTGTTTTATTCTGACTAAACATAACACTTGGCAAAAACAGAGGACTCTATCTCTTCCTTAAAGCATTTTTCCTCCTTCCGGTCCCCTTCTCTCCCTCCAAAAACCTTCAAACCATGTTCTGAAGTCAGTGGACCAATTAAATAAGTCACAGCAGGCCTCTGTGAAATGTTTCCCTTCTGAAGAAATTCATTTGCCCTGCCTGCTTAGCTGGAAAAGTGGCTTTTTGTCCTTGCTGCAGGTGCTGCATTGCTGCTTGGTTTCATGAAGCCAAAGTCCCCACTTCCTTTGAGCAATATTTCTGCCATTTACTGTCATAGTCTGACAACCTGGRTGACTTGAGCTCCAGCCTCAAACCAAGAAGAGAAYAGAGAACTCCACAGATCTACTTCGYATGAATGAAARAGTTAATCCAAAAGACCTCTCCTAATGCAAAATTGYAATTTATGTGAAGGTTGTTAACAAAACCAGAAGAGTATAGATGTTAAATTTTAAATCTATTTGGAAGCAGCCCACTCAAACATGGAATGAAAGAATGGCAAAGAGGTTCCAATGGGGTTTTCATATACCAAGCCCTGAGATGGTAAGATAATGTATTGTTTCCATTTGCAAAGGATGTAACTTTAAAAAAAAAACCCCAAAATAACGAAACAAAGCAAAAGCAAAACCAAAACAAACCAAAACAAACACCAAAAAAAAAACCCCAAAAAAACCCAAACCCACCAATTTAAAGAAGGGAGGATCTGTTCTTTATGAAAAGGAAGGGTTGCAGATCTTATTTGCTTTCCTATGACAGCGCTGACATCAACAGCCAAAGCATGACTACATGCAAAYGTTTTGGTGTGTTTTTTTTCTTCTCCATTAGTTTTATAAGATTGGCTAGGATTTACATGAAAGGTTGTTGATTACCTAAGGCAAATAACACGATCAAATAGATTAAATTAAAAGCAACCAGCCTCAACAGGCCAGACACAGAAGGCAGATTCTATGAATGACATACTCTGTGCTCTACCTGCAGACTGTAAATTATCACAGGCTCACTTGACAGTGCCAGGCATAGGCAGAGCAGCACTAAAATATCATGAACCCCAAACACTGGGGTTTTTCCAAACAATTACAGTCTTGGAAGTGGAGAGTGAGGGTGTTTTTTTTGCATGAGCCCCCCACCCCCATCCCCGTCTTTCAAATTCAAACACTTGGGGCAAGGCAATTTGACACTGGTTTCTGTAACAAACCTGGTCAGGCAGGATTTCTCACACACCCTGCACAAAAGGCTAACCTCTCACAAAGTACTTATTGGAGATTTACGTCAAGGTTGAGTGAACTGCAGCCAGGGAACTGAGCTCAAAACACTGTGTGAAAGGCTCTGGTGCTAATCACCAAACCAGTGGGTTAGCTGGAGAGGAACTGGGGAGGGGGAAACAAGAAACAAATAAAAAACACTCTTTATAGTATGTAATTTCCAATATTCAGTTACAATACCATCAGGGAAAAAAAAGCACTTGCGACTGAAAATGTTCTCTAATTATCAAAATACTGAAATAGCTATACTGAATGGAAAAATCAGCTTCTATAGTCACTTTTATTTCATATTTCCAATGATATATTAAGGGATGACTAGGTGATGCTGTAACTGAGACACTGATCTTAGTAATTGCTGCAGAAGGAACCAAGGATTTGTACACCACTGTCAGAGGTGAACACTTTTAGATAAGCAGCCATATAAAGTGACTGACAAGCAGTGACAGAGTTTGTCCAGGCTCCGATAGCAGGGCCTTGTTAGAGCACATGAACTAACTCGTTCTGTCCATCCAGCACAAGCACAGCACACTGTTGTATCTAAGTTTAAAGTAATGCACTAAGAGTTGATAGTACCCTTGCCTTGTGTCCACTGCATTGGATAAACCAGCCAACCTTTTCTATCATTGCATCTCTACAGCCTAAGTTCAATCGTTCTTTACAATTAAAACACTGTATTACACAACTGGTTCAGMTGAAATGAATTCCAAGGGAAACTCAGATGTTCCCCAGGCATGCTCTTTGGTCACCATTTATCCAAAAGTTATTTTTACATTCATCAGAAAACCCCTTTTCTCACCTGAATTGTGGAAGGCATTTGGGAATTCCTTAATAAAATTGGGTAAGAAGGAATATTCTAAACACTAAGTATACTTTTCATCTTAGATGCTACAAGTCCTACAGYAAAGCTGTACTGAGATTCACACATTACAATTTTTGTAAGCTATACACAGCCCATGTTCCTTTGGAGAGGTCACAGCAGCCAGACCTCTGACCCAGCAAAAAGCCTGGTTGTTCTCTCTGCAGGTTTACCATGGATGGGAAGGCAAATCTTATTTCCTCCACTGTGATACACTATTGCACTAAATTTGACCTACTATTTGTTCTGTAAATATTTTAACATACTGTTAAAAATGCCATTATTTCATAAAACAGTGCATTTGTCTKTTATGCAGATATCATATATGAACTTAATTGATCCAGTTGCTCAAGTAACTTCAATCCCCCTAATCCATCCTCACACTGCAGTACAGAGCTAACAAGCCCTGGCACAGCAGCTTTCCAGCACGCTGCAAACTCCAGGAGAGAAAGGTAACTGCTACCTCAGAACAAATAGCAGTCACCAATGTTAAAAAAAAAAAACCAAACCAAAACAACTACAGAAAAATCCACACACAAATTAATGTATTATTTAAGAAATAAAAGTTATCTTTTTGTAATTGCTGTTATATAGATGGAAATGTTAAGAAAGACTTTCTTCATATTGCTGCAACAATCCCAGCTGCTGAGCATTTACTGTTACCCTGTAAAATTGGGGTGGAGAAATTCCCTGCTGCAATAAAAATACCCATAAACCCATAAACAAGAGACACATCAGTCCCCTTAAAGAAAAAAATACCACRCCATTAGGACAGCCTTTTATCCTTAGTGTGTCTGAAGGGCTTAAGACACACTTTGCTGCCTAAATATAATCAGCAACATTACCACACTAATACCCTCAACAAGTTTTAAAGTGACATATGACCAAAGAATTTTGTCAAACAGTKTTTGTTAGTTGTGTTGGGAAACAGAAAAGAACGTATTGCAAGGCAAAGTTATTGCAGATTGTTATGTGGTGAAGAGGTTAAAACAACATTAAAAAGGGAGCCAATAATACAATTCAAGAATAAAATAATTTTGAAACACCCAAAAATGACCATCTGTGTATATCTGGAAAACTGAGCGTGATGGGGTCCTGCTGGAGATGGTGACCCTTTCCCATGGAACTGGGTTCTTTCAGTATTGTGAGGGTTCTGCTCCATTACTTGCTTGCAGTATTTTTTAGTTCATGGACTTCTTATGACCATGAACACCTCARTCCTTAACATCTCTACTTTCCATGCACAGCTCTGCAGGCTGGCCTGGCACAGCACCTATCACAATATCCTTGACAGGTCTCCTTGTAAAAACCCTAAATGTTGGCTAATGCCTGGTGCAAAATGAGGACAAGACACTTCTTTTGTRAGCACCTCAAAATACCTTTTGCTACTTCACAAAAGGTGGTTTTGTTTGTTTAGTCTTTGAATGATGGGTGCTTGGGAGTGCTGGATAATCTTAGGAGATTGTCAGTAGGAAGTAGTGTAGGAAAGGTGTTATACACTTGCAAGAGGATTTAGATGGACATTAATCATTTTTCTTCTATCATCTTCAGGCAAACTTGGCATTTTTTAGAATTAATTCACTCAAAACCAGTTCTTTGTATTAGCATCCCTGAGTGGGAAATTATCTAGAGCAACTTGGACTTGCATATTTGAATTTACTCACCTGCTTTTTGCCTGTAGGACACCACATTTCTCCCAAATGTAACACAGAGAATTACAGGGATTCATCAATAGCACTGATTTTTAGTCACCTAATTTACAGGCCTCAATTAAGAAAGTAATTGGTTCTGCCTTCCTAAATTGTCAGTCAAGGTAAAGAGAAATTATTTGAAAAGGCAGATGTGCTCCTGTTTTGATTTGCATTCCAGAAGGACCTCTCTTTATTCACTATGGAAGGAGCTTAACAAAACTATCTTTCTTTCCTAGGTATCTCGTTTAGGTTCCTATTAAGTGATAGAAAGACTCCTGTATTCTCATACCTCCAGCTCAAAAATTTTGCATTCTTGTCTACACTCTGATTTTAAGAAAGGTTRCTGACTCATAAGAGTCCCGTTATGGAGCTTTTTTTTCCTTTCTCTTTGAAGAACTCTGGTTTTTTTAGTAGTTATCCATGCACATCACTTAATCACTTAACCCAACTAGTAAAACTACACAAACMTGGTTTCAAAATTTAAAAATAAGAGCATATACTATGCACACTGTTTGCAGAAATTCATTCTGTGTATCCCAGCAACTGCAAGGTGCAGGTCATCTAAATGAGGTGATGAAAAAGTAAACTGAGGCTGAATATGACTGGAGAAACCCATACAGAATGCTCAATCAAGACATGGCTTAGCAAATCAGTGAAAGGCTTGTAAGATTTAAATATATTGTTCAATTCCCAAACTAAATGCTTGGGTTCTTGCTTATTCTAAGCATATATGATTTGCACAGCCCTTATATATAAGAGAATCATTTTCACATGTATACAAGGGAAAAATCATTTAACTGGTAACACTGCACACTTTAATCCCATGAAATGTGTTATGCAGTGGCCTTTTATTGCTGCTGTGTTCATAGATACATCAAAGTACTTGATCCAGAAAGATCCTTCCTACCAATCATAATCAGACAAAACATGATAAACTGTTTTCCAGTTTTTGAATTCTGTAATGGTGCTCCATGTCTTTGTTTCTCAGTTGCTGTTTCAAAAAAAACAATGCTGAATATTTAACAAGAACGACCAAGAATATCAGGCCCAAGTTTGCCTTTCTGGATTGAAACATCTGACAAATGCCTAAAGGATAGAAAAAATCACTGATAATCACTTAAGGACTCCAATAACTTAAATTGGATTCGAGCAGAATATTTACTTCACTTTGGGATAGATTTCACAGAACCAAAAGGAACAAAGACATGTACACCACAAATAAGAGGTATAAATAGAGAAATAAAGCATTAAAGAACTTGTTTGAGGTGCAAAAAATCTTATTGTAAAACTCTGGATGAAGCTTCTTGGGCCACTTTACTTAGGTAATTCTTTGATTTCTCAAAGATATGTTTTCTCTTCGTATCCCTTATTCCCTTATCTGTCCTGGCTCTTATAGGCGGGGTCTTCCTTGCTTAGCTAGCCCAAGCAAGAGGCTACACTCATTTTTCAAAYCTACACACATCTCATGTTCTGAAGGAATTATCCCCAGTTTTATCCAAGTAAGCTCTTTAGTTTTCCTTTCCATTATACTCCCTTTTGCTACTTCACAAATGCCCTTTTATTCCCTCTGATTTTACTTTTATCTTACAAAGCCATCAGTCTAGCATGTCTTTACATATACTTACAGAGAATGACTATGACTTTGCTCTGCACACAGACCGACTGAAAACAGCTTTCATCTTTAACGGCCTTACACTATTCTGATTTTTAACAAATGTCACTCTAGATATTTAGACACATACATAAACCAAGAAAAATGAAACTATTAATAAATAAATAAATATTCTGTGAAATAATGTTGGAAGTTTTGCTCAACCTCCCCCTTGCTTTCTTGATTAACCATATTAATATTTCCCATTAACTGACAAATTACATTTCGGAGACAGAGGAGTCATTAACTGCAGATACGCCAAAATTTTGCTCCTTACCTCCAGCGATAAGGCTRCAATTCGGACAAAGCAGACGCAGGCACTCCTTTTATTTTTATCACCTTCTGTAATTGCTGTGTGGTGGTGTAAATGTCTAGGCTTCCTTCATAGTTACTGGAGATAAAGCCAATACAATGAATGGCCAACAAATATACAGTTCTCTGACTATACAGAAATATTTTTTTTGGATTTGGTAACTCACTTCTCGTACTTCACAACTGTGTTGCTTAAATTTGCATTGGCTCCAAGAATCCTAGACAGATAACTCAGGCACAGACACTTCCATCATAATTAGATGAGACAAGTCCCCGCCCTGAAAGTCCATGGGATGGGGTAACTTCAGAAAGGTTGTTTTTCCCTAAGATCTAGGGAACATTTCCTAGAGCAGAAGTCATAGCTAATGTGAAAACCCTCATTTATTTCACTGAAATCARGTCCAGGTCAAATGGGGTAATAAAATAACATGGGGCAACAGGCCCAGAGAGAAACCATCGCTTTTTAACATGGAGACTCTGGAACGACACCTGCATGCCACATGGGAAAAAAGGGAGGGCTTTTCTGTAATATTTAAATGTAAGAGTGAAAATTACATTCAAAGCTAATGCCTTGTTTAAGGACTACAAATTTATTCTGCCTTTTTACTTAGTTAAAATGCTATACGTCTGAAAGCAAGTATCTAGATTTCTGAACACTACAGGAGATTTCATGTTCTGAACTTGTACATTAGCCTTTCTAAATTCATATTCCAGCCTAAATTTTGATGAATGCCAAACACAAGRTGTTAGGCACACTCAGTGCAGTTCTCTGCATGCACACAGCCCTGTTCTGGCTTTTACCTCCSAACAGCAAACCTGCCATCTGCAGTGAAAGCCCTGTCTTGTAAATGCAATTTATAGTTCCTGGGCCATGTTCAGACAGCTTCCTTAGARGATTCCATCTGTTTTGAAGCTCTGATATACTTTTTTCCCCTGCTTCTATCATTACACTCTTGTTCCCAGTAACTTCATAAACTGTCTTAATGTGTCCTTTCTGTCCCTTTTGTAGTCTTATAGTGACAGAGCCCTTGGAGTCATCAAATTACGGTAATGTTGGTTAAAAAATGTCAACATTCACACAGAAAAATAAAAAAAAGTCATTCACTTTCCTTGCCATCTACAAAGCCAAATCAAATGTTGGTCTTAAACAATCTTATTTAATATTTCAACAAGAATGGGACAATTTACTTTTTCAGGTTTGCATTGGCACAATGTCATTATATTTCAGACATTTTTGCTCCCAGTGTTATTAATGAAGGGTAACTTGGATCTCCCAATAGTTTCTCTTARAAAAGGATGAGGCAGGTTGACACTCTGCACATACTAACAAGACAGTGAAACAGCTATGCTGGTCATGGTAAAGTTCTCCAGAAAATCCTAACGGAGGAGAAAAGGCATACATTTTTACTTTCTTTTTGAAACTACCATTTATTTTGTTTCCACAACGTTTTCATATCTAAAAGTTGTTATAAAAAATAATACTATCAGGTGCATAAACAGATTTTTTTTTTAAATCACTGAGTTTGTATAAGACTTCTAATTTTGATGATGCATATTTCTAAAGTGTATTCATAATTTTGTCCATTATTTAAACAGTTCAGAAAGAAGAAATGGAAGGCTGAAATGTTTCATCACCCACTGACATCTTTTGAAAACAACCTTCACTTTACAACTGGGATATAACTTAGAAATCAAGAGCAAGGGGAAACGCTTTTGACAACAGTAAGATAATGAATAGAGTTCCATTTCAAAGAATCCTACAGAAAAATTATATACTTTTATAATTCTGTCCTGACTACAGACACTATCAGTACTTTGAAAACTTGGCTGGTGTCCAGATGGAGTCTTCCTGATTTAGCAGGAAAACAGAGCAGTAGCAGYAGCACAAATATGATTCAGCAAAGGCACTGGTAGGCACCTTCACAACAAGGTGACACGTAATTTCTATTGAGACATTTGAATAACAAGTATGAAGTGGACTTAATTGCTAAAGATCACCTGAATCCACTGATGGCAATCTACAGTCTGCAAATATGTCAGACAACCAGATGTTCCTTCATGTAAAAATGGCTTTTACATCTGCAGAAGGCTCACAGCAGCTTCACCTGAGAGCTATGACTTCACCCTTTAAAAACTGCAAAAATAAGTAACATTTACTGACTGAACAGGACCGTCAAGAGGACAAGGTTAAAGTGGAGAAAGTACAAACCCTCCCAAATATCCTTCCTGTCATTGCTATGTTTCCACTGGCTGCATGTGTCTCTGCAGCCTCTTATCTGAACTACGTAGGTTCACTCATATAAACACAGCATATGTTACACATCTATAGTCAGGGGGTTGTATAACATATGGGTGCATTCTGGGCTTATACAGAGCTGGGAATACCACGCTGCCAAGCCTCTGCACAGTACAAAGAGAAACTTAAGAGCAAGAGGAATTGGTCAGGCTGAAATATCCTTTCTGACATTTCACAAAGGGCAAATACAACTGTTAAGTTTTTCTTTCTCCATCTAGAGAGATATTATAAATTTATTTGAGAAGGCACGGACTAATCTCTTGCATACGCACTCAATTCAATCCATCCCCTCTCTCCTTTGACAGTGACTATGGACTTTGTAGTCATTTCAGTAAGTTTACATTTTTTCTCAGTTATTTCTAACAAACCACACTTACATGGCAGGGAGATGAAAGGTTGAGCAAGATTCTCAGGGCTCATGAGTAAAATCCCTAACAAGGCACAGCTGATCTACAGACAGACAGACAAAGATATCAACCATGTGTTGAAAATAAACAGTTGCAGTCAATTCTCTTGCACTAGGAAGGGGGAGAACAGTGTGCTGGCAATATCTGAGCAGTGACAATGATGCTGCCACTTCTCTGGACCTGCGCTAGTCCGGTGATGGGAATATGTTGTTTATGCAGTCACAGCTCTCATGTCTATCTGCTGTTCTCACCATCTCGACCTGACACGAATAGTTTCAAAACCATTTGTTCTTGTCAGAAGTGTGATAGCATCACAGTAAGGCAAACTGGTCTGCAAAGTAACAGCTGCTAGAAACAACAGACATGTCTATAGCAGACATACAAAAATTCAGCTATTTTTATAAACCTTTCTGCTTCTGAACCATCTCATAGCCAATATTCCCAAAACATTTTGCAGACATTCATAATTCTCAATGTTCTTTGGAAGCTACTATGTAATAAAAGTTTGTATGTACAAAAACAAAAATATACTTTGGCCCAGTTCATACAGCTGAAGAGAAGGTCTTGGCTCTTCCTACCCCATGGATCATCCCCTCACCTCCTGCTGAGGCAGTCTAACAAGCTACATCATGGACTTACAAACATTAACCTGTGAAGAGCTATTTAATACCCTGAGGTGAATATGCTCATCAACAGCAAATTTAGTGGTAGGTAACACCAGACTAAATATCTGGTATCCTCCTGATTACAGTGAAGTAGAAGTTGCTTAGCAGTAATTTGACTCTGTTGCTGCAATCAACATACTATAAATGCCTGTGTTGTATAAACTGCACTGTATGTTTCAAAGCATTTTATAACCATTGGAATTTTCAGGTACCATACAGTATTGTAAGTCCTCTTAAAAAAAAATCAAAAGGATAAAAATACTTTACATGTATACTTCCCAATGTACATTGTAAATATTAACTTTTACAAGCAGGAAAATGTTTTCAATGAAATGAAAGCAGAAGAAAAACCAGTGGGTCCATCAGATGCAGAGCAGATTTAGAATAAGTGTTGGAAAAGTGTTGGAAAATGGTATAGAAACACGATACAGGAAAACAGACTGCACATACTGGATGCAACTTAAGCCATAAAAAACAGCAGGGAGCCGTTTTGCAAGCAGCAAACCATTCAATAATGGTGTTGTAAGTGATTGTTCTTCTTGAGGCCTTCCATAAACCCTCACAGCAGCATTTACCTAAGCCCGTACTTTGTCAGTATCATCCGAATTTTCCTTTTACTTTTGCAGACTTCTTGCTGTCACAGCTACCAATTCCTCTGTGTAGATCTGCAACAAATGTCCATTCGTTAAGATGTTCCTACTGTTGCAAAAACTTTCTGCAAACATCAATTCCAAATGTTAAATGATAATTAACTCTAGGTTGTGGAAGATTTGTTATTTATGGAATTGTTCAGCTTTTCTCAAATGAACCTATACACAACCAAAATGAAAAAAGAGTTTTCTGCATTGTTCATAGATTTTGCAGGTCATTATAAGGATCAGCAATTTTAAGAAAAACAAAGATATTTACAAAAGAGAAAACGTTACTGCACAATTAGTGATTTTGCATACTACTTTCACTTAAAGCAGATAGAAATTCTTTGGTACAGTCTGGCAATTAATAATCCAGCTGCAGCAGACAAAAAAAAAAAAGCTTATCTTATTAAAGAAAATCAACAGTTCAGTAACAGTTTTTATGAAGATATAACTCAGGTTTAAGAACATAGCTTCTCAATAGTTTTCGCACTTTCTGTTCAGAATAGATTAATGAAATCAATGAAAAATAAAGCACTTGTCAATATGAAAAATGTTACAGAGAACTAAGGCTGAAAAGAGTATTTATTATTATTCAAATTATCAAGGTTCCATGTATTTAAGCACTGCTTGAGACTGTACTTTATTATCCATGAAAGCAGTATTTCTTCTAAGAAGCTACTGCATTTTGTACTTGCTATGTCTCTTTTAAACAGAGAAGCTCTAAATTATTCATCAAAATGGATAAACCTACAGGAAGCTTTAAATAAAAAGCTTCTATTATGGAATTAGTAGTAATAGATATAGCAAAAGTAGTATAGTAGTAGTAGTAGAATTTCTAGAGATGATCAGGGTCTATGTGATATAGCTATCCCCAGCACAGCTAAGCCTTGGAAAAAATCTGGGGAACAAAGTCTGAACCTGGACAAGCTATCAGTCAGTTTTGATTAAAAGGAAATATAATTTTCATTAACCCTTGTTAATAACAGTAAATGTTTTTTTTTTCTTTTTCTGACCTAAAGAATATGCTGATTCCTGCTTCACACAACAAGAAGCATGGTTATAAATTTATTTTTTAAGATTTAAAGTGGATTATTTTCTAACAATGCTATTTATAGGTACAAATGATTACAGTTATTTTGGAAACAAAAAAAAATCATCATTATGAGATTGAAAGCAGATTCAGGTCAATGCAGTGTAACACTTTACATAGCAATCAATAAAAATGTCAATACAAACAATTATTAAAGGCACCATATGACATTCCAATGGGGAAGAGGGAGGGAATTCTTCATTTTCTACTTTGACGCCTTGCTTCCTTTATCAGCAGATGGCAAACAAATTACTAGTTCAATCCATATGTCTGTATCTGATAGACAGTGTTTTACAAGTCTGAAATTAGTTTGAAACATTTTGAAGTTGGCCAGACTACAGAGGAAAACAGGATAACTTTGTCTATTAATGAAAAGTTGGTTTTGTCATAACAAATACTTCCACAAGCTACTACCCATCCAGACTCATTCAGTCGCTAATGGAATTGTACCCAAAGACATAATCTGTGTTTAACAGACTAACAATTTGTAGTTTCACCCATTCTGCTCTTCTGCTGTGCTTCAACACGTCTCCTTCCACTGGCTGAGGTTTCCTAAGTGGTGCTGATGAAAGCAAGCAAGGCCATGAGAATATTTTTGGTGGGAAGGGTATCAGATGGCGAGGGCCGTTTGTGCGCAGGCATTCCAGCGCAGACCTGTCAGAGCACAGCCTGCAGACCAGCACCCTGGCTCCAGCCAGGAGCCACACAGCACAGATGCTGAGAAGAAAACTGAGACACTTTTGCTTAATCTTTCCCCATCTAAAGCCTCCATTTGCAATGCAGACAATGTATATTTTAGGACAGGCGGATCAGAAAGCCTAGACAGTTTTTATAACAAAATGAATGGTTTGGTAAATTTCTTTCAAAGGACAGCTCCAAATCTGGAGAATTTTAATGACTTGTATTATAGTAAACTGTGATTCCCCCAAAAGATTGAGGGGGGAGAGAGCCAAGCCCAAGTTAAAGACAAGGAAAGAGAGGTTTCAGTGAAATTTTTTTGCAACCTGGCCACGCAAAGAGGGAAGCAGATCTACACTGACAAAAACAGCCAACAGCAGGGGTCTAGAGGCATTCACAGCCAGGCAGAACAACAGGCACATCCAGCAGCTCTCCAGGCACTTGGGAGCCCTTTCGTGTGGACTGCTGGGTGAAGTTCCAACTCACTTCCCAATGCTCACAAAGTTTAATTTCTTTGCCAAGGACCTATGAACCAGCACAGATAAAATATTTCTCAACTCAGTATTTTTTAAAATGTTCTTTCCTTACCTCAGTGATGTACCTGGGGGGGCTGGCATCCAAAATAGCTTATGTTTCACCTCATAAGGAGGGTATCACTAAGAAAGCCTTCAAATACTTCTATTAATTATTAGCATTCCACCCCAGACTGTCAATTTGCTCATGGAAATAATGCATTACAGGAAAGGTTTTGTCTAGAGGTCTACACCAATGACAGCTGGGGCAGTGAAGTTGAATGCAACACCTCACCTGAGATACACAAAGTTGCTCACAAGAATTTATGAAAATGTGATGAGTTGCTTAAACCAAGAAACTGAAGGTCCAAGTTTAACAAACATCAACCAGCCTCTTAATTTTTTGAAGTGCCTACATCACACATGATAGTTGTTATGGATAACCACTGCAATGACCTCTACCCTTCTACCATTTAGCAAGCTATTGGAAGGCAAAGAAAAAATCAATTAAGTGATGATTAAGACTACAGTCTTAGAGGCATGAAAGATCTATTTAAAACTTTTGCTAAGCAGAACATAATTTTCTGTAATGGAAAAAATCAGTAAAGTTACAACATGTTCTTTGCTTTAAAAATTATTTGTCCTGCGAACCATTTTGCTAAATAATTACAGAAATTTTATTTTCACTGGAAAACCTTTTTTCACTCTTAATTGAAATATAAATCTAGTTTTTTTAAATTTAATTCTAATTTTAAGCCTAATTTAAAATTAGTAAACATATGCATGTATGCACACAAACATATGTAGGTGCCAAAAGATATTTACAAGCCTTGAAGCCTACAAGATTTTAATCACGTTTTCCATTAACCCTCCCCACCCAAGCCCTGCATGAAGCAGGGTTTATGAGAATCTTAAACAAAAGGAAATATTTAAGTTTCTAGCAAACCTCAGTCAAATATAAATGGGTTTCAGTAATGTAGTAACAGGTACTGTGCTGTCAGTGGAGAGCTTTATATTTGTTTTGTCTTCTTTATCAGCTGTAGGGAGTTACTGCAAAAATAATCCCCACAGATGAACCTGTAACTGAATTGTGAAGAAAACACTTTTCTCAAGAAACAGGCTGACTAAATTTATTCTGCACAACGCAAACTTTTAAACAGGTCTGGAATACATCCATTTTGGGTTGGAAGAAGAGCTGCCATGAAACATTGAAAAAAATATAAAACACAACTCAGTATTTTCTAACTCAAAAGCATAAATCTATGAACATTAAAGCAGTTACTATCAGAAAAAAAGCCTTCATAAATATGTAAAGATATTATTTTCCATATGTCTTATAAAGGGGATAATAATGGTTTATTAAGTTTTGCTTTGATTTGTAAGCTTTCACCTTGTGGTGTTTGCCCTACAGCCTTTTAGTCATGTACAAACTGGAGTAGAGAGAGCTTTGAAGTGCCCAACTTCCAGTGAAGTTACTAACATTTTTTAATAAGTCTTAAGAGGTCTGTGTGTGATTTACTGTAATTTCAGAACAAGCTCAGAAATTCTCCCTAACTTGGAAAGAATGGGAGACTCATTTGAGCACATTATCACTGTTTGGGCATGGGGGGAGAGAGGCATGAAAATAACCTGGAATGTGATCAAGTCAAATTCAAAACACTGGGCATATAAATAATGGTACTGAGAAGTTTAAGGGCAACAAGACAGTTTTGTATAAATTTTTTTTTTTTTTTGCAACCAGTAAATATAGTTTAAGTGATTCACAGCCAATTTTTATAATTGCAATGAAGCAGCTGTGATCAAACTCTATTTGTAGCATCATAATAAATTTGCCCCCCACCTACTAAAATTAGTTCTAAGCATCCAAAATTCCCATTTGAACATCTGACTGAACAAAACAGGCATTGCTCCATGCCAAAAACTGGAGGAAATAGACCTAAAATATGCCATTTTCTCACCAGAAATTGTAGGCTCCCAGAATAACATGTGAATTAAAACTCATTTCAAGCTTGTTTGCATTGCTCCTCATTCCCATTCACAGCAAATTTCTTGACAAACGTTCTGATTATTTCTCTTTTCTCCTCGCTTTTTTTTTTATTTAAACATAATTTTCAAATCACAGACAGTCTTGCAAGGAGAAACAGCTGATAGTAGAACCCATCTGAAAACGGAGAGGGTGGAATTTTACTCTTAGCAAGTGCTGGAGGCAACTTACATGATTAAAGACTGCACTGTAAGCCGTCGTTAAAATACTTCTTCCCATGAGTGAAAATGTGCAGTTTGCTACCATACACATCACAGGCACATAAACCAAAAAAAAAGTCAAAGACAACCAAGAAATGCAAGTCTTGCTCCAAAATTCCTGCTTTTGCTTTTTTTTCCCCTCCCCCCAGACTGAAGGAAAGAACAGAATATTTGACAAAGTTAAAATTAAAATCTGTGTCCCAGTTTTTCTCTGTCATTGGTATTCTTGAAAAAGTTTACATCATCACACTCAGAGGAGATAACCAGCAGTGGTGATGCACGATGCCTATGAATCAGGCTCTTCTTGCTTTTACTATCATACTATTGTTGCACTATAGAATTTAACACATCTCTCTTCACTCTTGCCTTTTTAGGTGGGAAATTCCCATTTTACAGACAGAATTACGAGAGGAAGCCTAGGGCAGCCAAGAGATCATACAGAATTAACCATCTAACTAGGACAGACATGGTTCAACAATTTGAGATTTGAAAATCTTGGGCAGTCCAGGGATACACAAATTCAGCCAAGACTTCCCAGGCTGTTCACAAGCTGCCTGCAAAGTGCTGCACAACCTGGGCTGCCACCCCCCCCCCCCCCATTTTTTTCAAAAAAATAAAAAAAACAAAAAAAAAAAAAAAAAAAAAAAATCCTCTCCTCTTTTGCTAAAAATATATTCTATCTGAACTCTTGATAATGTAATATGCAACAGGAATAGATTTATAGATTTATATTACATACACATGATTATAACGCTACAACAAAGACAGTAAGACTTACTAAGATATATGCTAAAAAAATGCTTAGAAAAATATCAGCAAGAACCATTTAGCCACTACAAAGCCTCATTTTAAAAACAGAACTTGGTGGATGAAGCAAATTAATTATATTAAGCAGGAAATTGTTCACTAAATCAATTGGGCTACATTAGAGACCTGAAAATTAAGACTAGTTCCAAGGTGACCATATGCATACTCTGAGGAGTGCCAAGGTAACAAAAGACATTCCAGAAAACCTTTTTTTATTGCGCGCGCACACACACACACGCACACACACACACATTTCTGTTTCAGCATATATCTGTTCATCTAACAGCTATTTTCCACAGTTAAGTCTTTTTAACTGGCTATATTATCAGCCCTAGATACCTCCATGACAAAAATCACAGCATGTGTGTGCACTGTTTATTCATAAATCTCTTTATAAATCCTCACCATTTTGAATTTGTTCAGATGTGGATAGCATTTGGATTCCTTCAAATCAATTATAATTACAATGCTCCCTGCTTAGTGCAATAAATGAAACATTTATTTGCTGCCTATCGTAAGATCCTTCCTCTAAAAGAGTGTATTTATTAAGTCTTTTAATTACCAAATACATCTAGAGGGTCATCTGAAATTCAGTACAGAAAGCAACTCCGCACTTCCAGATGCTAGAGGTATCTTCACATAGATTTTCACTGTTCAGCACCATGGTAATTCAGGCAAAAATAGAATTATGTACAATCCTTGCCTGCATTCATCTGTGAAATTTAATTTTCTATTGAAAATCTACATGTTAGCAGCAAGTTCTGTCCTCAAGCATGAATGTGTGCTTCTTATTGGATCCAGTTTGGCAGAGATTATCCTTAGTTTCTAAATATAATTGAAACTTCCATTTCACTTCAGGTATACAATCTATTGCTAAGTACTACTGGCAATACAGAATAATAACAGGGCTGTATAATGGTTATAGTTGCACTTAACTTTTCAAAACTTCGGTAAAGCTCAACTAATTCCTTAATTTAGTCATCATGTAAGAAGCTGCGTTTACTTCCCATTTTAAACAAGGCTTCCCATTGACAGTTCTCTGAACTGTTTAGACTGGAGGGAGCTGCTGCTGCTCTGTTTGCCTTTGCAATGCCCACAGATGTGCCCCACACACGGCTACTTTAACCAACCTGCAGCTACTGTCAGCACAATTTAAAATTTAAAAAAAAAAAAAAAAAAAATCAGGAATGTATTTGAAGACGGCAAAACCAGTATCTGCTAACCAGATCGTTCATACCTACAAGGAAGGCACGGCCTCCCCGCCTGTGCTCGGCCGGGCTGCGGGACGGGGCGGCTCCCAGGGCCAGCCCGGGCGGCTCCGCAGCGCGGAGGGGCCGAGCCGGGCCGAGGGACGCCTGGCTTCAGCTGCCACACACTGAAGGCTCCTGTTCAGGCCAGGGTTTCCTTGTGTGCCCAGACCCCCATGCAGGCCAKAGCCGTGGGGCTGCCGAGGAGCGCTGTGCCCAGGAGCCGCGGATGGCAGGCTCGGTACGGCCCTTGCCCACGGCAGCGATGGCACGGAGCAGCTGCCGCACGCACCGGATCACCCTCACCCTGCACACCAAGGCCAGCCAAGGTATGGGGCATCCAGGTCAAAACAGTGCACAAACCTAATAACAGACCAGAGGGAGCAAAAGGGAGGTTTTCCTACCTGAACTAGGAAAAGGAATATAAAATTGAACTAATGTCATGTGACACTGTCAATCTGTTTTGGTCTCTCGGTTCAATACAAGAAAGTACTCTTTTGTTCTCATCTGCATTACGATCTCATCTACCCAAATGCAGCAGCTTGTTTTAAATCAAGAATTATCTCGGTTCTGCCTGCTTGAATCATTGTTATTGATCATAGCAACTTCAATAAACCCTGTTGCTTGCGCAGCGGCCTGGGGGCCCGTRCCCATCTCCTCAGCCCTTTGTTCCACATACTGATTCACCTTTTCATCAAGGATTTTGACGTAGCTCCTGCCCTTTCGCATTATTACCGTGCCCCACCCAAATAATGATTTTATCACTTAATTCTCTTCCAAACCACATTTCGTAAAAGGGAGACAAAAAAAAAAAAAAAAAAAAAAAAAAAAAAAAAAAAAAAAAAAAAAAAAAGAGAAAGAAAACCTTATGCCCTGCTGGGTGGGTAAACATGGATGAGGTGGAGTTGTCTCACCACATGACAGACACACCCCACACAAAAACCAGAAACATGCCTTTCATTGGGCAGGTTAACATTTTTCTAAAAGTTACTTTCTAGTCCTATCTGATCACTGTCAGGATGAGTAATGCAAAACATTCAATTTCTTGTGGGTTTGGTTCCAGTAGTTACTAAAAGCAGCCAAGTACATGTTTGTTTCTAAACTACTTGAAAACCTTCAAAAAGTTACTTTAGCTTCGTTCCTGAGCCCTTCACCAGCACAGGGATTTTACCGGCCTCAGTTTTGCACTCTAAACACAAAGCTTCCAAACCATTTCTCTCCAAGTCCTAACTTTATTTTCCCATTTTCCTTGTTGGAGGATTCTTGCCATTTCTCAGGATGTAGTTAAATGTAAAAAAGTAGCCCACTGACTCCCCAGGCAGAGACTTGTGGAAACAGGTGCTTTAAAAAATAAAATGAAAGACTGTGTCAGCTCTCTGACCTGCCAGAGCTCTGTGCATTAGTAACACACAGTGCCTGCTGAGTTCCCCTCAGCTAATTAGAGGACCCGTATGGYAATGAATGGCCTTGACTATAAATACTTCCTGAAAGATCTCTAACAGAGTCAGAGGAAATGGGAAAAAAATGAGATGCAGCTACAGAGAAACTTATTTCAGATGTTTCTTGTTTAAAGGACTGCTTTTTCTTTCCTGGAGTTGCTTAGGGATGAGATGCAGTATCCAGGACTTACACCAACTTAAATGTAAGAAGTGTGATACAACTATATGCATTAAATTTAATTCTGTCGATACAACATTGAAATGCTGCTACGAAAAGGTGGATGGAAGTGGGACACAATGCCAAAGAAAAAAAAAATCCATCTGTCACCCTGGAGTGACCACCGAAAAATCACATTAAAACCAAGATCTCACTCTGTGTGCTTGAACCTTCTCATGCTGCTTCTTGTGCTCCCGCTAAAGGCAGCAGCAGCAATACTTCTACCAGCATCAGAAAGGCRCATTTTGCGTCAAATCTGTTATCATTCTGGCCAAGAATCGAATATGTTTAGAGAAGACTTTTCAAAATCACAAAGAACAATTCAGCATTTCCACTGCTTTGCAGCTAATTTGGCATCCAACTCTGTGGATAACAAGAATCAGTACTTTCAAATAGGAGAAATGATGTTTTGCCACCAGGGACTGTGTCTGATATTTACTACACTGATATTAAATCAATTATGTGTACATTTAATACTTGCATACCAATTACTTACTTTTAAATTGGCTGTGTCAATCACCCACATAGGAAAATGCAAAACAGGGGGAGAGGAAATAACTTTTTCTAATTTCCTGTCTCCCCCAAATTCAAAAGATGTATGACCAGCTTCAGACAGAACACTATATGAAATACCACAAGTGTAAATATCACAGACAAGAAGAAAATAACCCTTCTCAAAGTAAATGAAAACTTTTTGAAATGCCATGATTCCCTGTAGTATGTAAACAGTCTGATCATTATGGCAAAATAATCTCAGTTTAATAGAAGAGTCGATTTTATCCTTTGTCCCATATAAAAAGCTCATAGCAAAGGTTAACATAACCTCAGTTAGACATTTAATGTTACAGCCTCCAGTATACCTTTGATAAAAATCCACACTACCTTTGCAATAATGTGACAATCTCTCTCCCTTTGAGGGTGCACAAATCCCTTCATGAACTATGATTAACACACAAATTAATCTCCTTGCTCTCTGCAGGTCCATGTGGCTCTGCAGGACAGAGCCTGACCTGTGTTATTCTGCATCTCCACTGGCTAAACTACAATATCTATACTAAAACCTTTTGGTGGGCTAACTAGATCTGTGTATAGATCTGAAGGCTCAGGCTACAATTTCCCATTTTGTGGAAAACTTTGTTCTGCAGTGTCCATACACATGAAAAACAGGACACTTCATTTAAAATCAGTTTAGCAAAAAGTTCCTGCTGTCCAAGATCTGCGCTGTCAAAGCATTAAACAATCTGCCTGGCCTGGAGTCCACTGGCTGCCAATGTGCTACCCAAAAAAAGGAACATTTTTGCATCTCAATAGACCTTCCAGTATCAACAAATCTTTAAACTAGAAAATCAGCTACTCTAAGGAAGAGCAGAAATAATGTCCACATTGTACCACGCTGAGGTACATTTTTGGTAATTCCCATTTGCAAAACATACSGATTCGCTCTAAGTACAGCGGCTGGAAATATTTTAATAAGAAAAATAAATTAAGGCTACTCACAGAAGTGTACCAAGCCCCTGAGAAAGATTCTGTTACAGATACACAGCTTGGAAGCACTCTCAGGGAAAAAGGTGCATCCACTGCAGATGTGTGTTTCCACCATCTCCAGTTCCCAAAAGGTCACAAGCAATTCAGTCTTTTAACTTCTAAAAATGGAGGAAATCTTACCCCAATGACTCCCACAAATAATCTACTGTAGCACAGAGTCTGGCGAAGGACCATGGCCATCATGTATGAAAGGAATGCAAGAAACAGCATATAAATGGTTTAGGCAATATCCAAAGCTGAAAATTGCTCCAAGCATTTTCCAAAAATTAATTATCTTATAAGGATTAGGGATTTCTGTGGAATGGCATATTTTCACCCCTTCTCCAGTTGTTTTGTATTATCTCTGATATTTTACCAAAATGCGAATCACTTCTAAACTTGCAGTATCAACCTCTGTCTATATGAAAAAATGTGAAAAAACCTGATTTCTGCTTTGCCTTCCCCCCATCATCAGGAAAGTAAAAAATTAAAAGCACATGGTATTGCTGCTACTGTCAAATCATTACAAATCATTTGTAATAAGCAGGACCGTTCTATAAATACTGAGTAGCCAATACAACCAAAGGGATGTGTAGAGATTTTCTTTTTCAGTCCATTTCTCACTGTTTATTCTCTGAGTAATCCCAAATTTTTGGCTTCCTCTGTGTCAATCTTCAGGGGGAAAAAAATGAAGGTGTCCACAGTGATTTTATTATAGGTTTTGTTTCCTAGTCACCAGTTGTCCTGGGATACAGTGTTTTGCATAAGCATTCATTATACGACACTAGAAGGATATATTGATTTAACACTTTGCTTTCAGAGAGGACCAACTTTTAGCACGGCATTAGCTACTCCTACTAGCTATTTCACATTGGAAAAATAAATGTAGCCAAAAGTAGATAATAATGACAGATTTGCTTAACAATACAGTGTATTTTTTTGTTTCAGAGGATTACAAAAATTAGCTTYTTCAAGAACAGATGCTAAGTTCTTTTCTGAACAATTTTTAGCTGTCTGGGCCAAGGCAYACATATCTGTATGAGAGATAATCCTTGACACTAAGCTCCCTATGGTCAAGCTGACCATTGCTTTGTCTTCTTATTTATGGCTCCAGTACTGCATCCCCTAACTCTGTCGGCAGAAAACTAAATCAAGAGCAAATTAAAGGAGTTGGGCTTCTATCATCTTCTTCACAGATTGAGAGAAAGAGGGAACTAATATCACTCACAGAATCACACTCCCACATCTCCTATCCTTCAGATCACCCCTTACCTTCAAGAAGTTTCAATTCTCATTATGTTTTCTCTATCCATCAATCATGATGAAATATGTCAGATTAGGGACTCTGTTCAGGCGATGAAAAATGTTAACCTCCTTCCCCCTGCTTTTTTTAAAATATTTCAAGCTGACAAAAGCAACTTGCCTAATTTTCGAAGAAAAGCAAAAATTCAAATATTATCACTAAGGAAAACACCCAGACAAACAAGTCCTTTGTTTAGTTCAAAGAGCATGGCAGCTAAAGATGGACACAGAAATAATTCCTGTTTGAAGGATATTGATATGGTTTTGTCAGTCATTATAGACATAATCTGCTAACAAATCATTACAGAACTTAGAAATGTGGGGTTGTACACATTTTAAAATACAAGGAACTAATTTATATGCACTGTTAATACACAAAAGACCCTTTTTTTCCAGGAAACTATGGAAGGTACAGATTTTTCATACCCAAAAGTGAACAAAATATTTTCAAATTGAAAAAATACTAATATGAAAAATATAGATATAGATAGATATAGATATATTAATATATATAGATATATTAACAGATATATTATAGATATATAGGTATAGATATATAAGTGTTTTTGCATAAAGACCTTTTAAAAGCACCTGAACTTATTTTTAAAAAGAGCATAAGAAGCAGCCAGCATGCAGTTTCCCCTTCTATATTCAGTAGTGGTTAAAACTGGTAATACAATAGCCTTATTCTACTGCTTGCTAAGATTTTAGGTCCAGTTACCAACCAAATTAAGACCTCTACAGACCTGATTCTGCATACTACCATGTCCCTTTGCAGGTTTTTGTTTAGTTTTCTAAAAGAAAATTATTTATATTCTGATAAACCACAATTTAAATGGTTTCTCTGGCCAGTCTCTGCACATGGCTAAGAACCATTACGAGAACTGAAGCAGGATGTAACTAGCATCACATGTACAGCACAAATTTCACTACTGCACTGGTTTATGTATTTTAATACATATTTGCTAATGGAGGAGAGAAATATAATCCTGCCATCCACAGTGAGCACACACCCAGGTGAGCAACAAGGAACCTGTCATACTGTAACTGCTTCTCATGCATTTAAAATCTGATAACAATAACTAAGGTACAAAAATTCGTGATCCCCCTAAATTGCATGCAGAGTTTAAATGACAGAAACTCTATTTTCTAATTAGAATAACCAAAATATTTTTAAGACTACTGACTTAACTTAAAACAACTTTTAAGACCTCTGTGTGTATGGAGATAGGTACACCTGTGTACAATCTTAGTATACTATGGAATAAAAGATCTTCCTCTTTGTCTTCTTCTGATGTGTTACTCTAATGGATGCTATGGTTATAGATGTTCTTATAAAAGACAACAAAGAAAACCAGCAGATCATCACTTCCATTCTAGTGAGTTTTGTCTGCAGACTGCCTGCTCCYGTGGCAAGTTTCTATAAATTCAGATAGGGAGCAGCTCCTGAAAACATGTGATGATTTCAGGAGAAAAGCATTTGTCTCCCTCAGCATTATTCTGAGGATGCTCTGAGGAGCATCTGTTCAGCTCCTCAAAATATGAGAGCTTTTCTAACCTCAGCTTTTTCTACAGAGGGAAAACGCACCTTGATGGAAGGGAAGGTTCCTTGTATATAAACCCTCTTGTTTAAAAAAAAAAATAGGAATTATTTGGTGTGACAAATATTTGCCTTCTCTTATCACCCGAGATCCTTCCTTTTTTTCTTTTTCTTTTGCTTCCAAGGCAACCAGACAAGTGTCAAAATTGATATATAATTATGTCGCTTCACAAAAAAAGGTTGTTACTTTTTATTAATATTTAACTCACATTTCATATTCTTAGATATGTAGTAATATGAAATCTTGCTTAAGTGCAAACTGTCACACCACCACAAAATTTAAGAGGTGATTAGTTGTTTTAGTGTAACAGATGTGCAGCCTTCTGGGGTTCTAAACCTTCCTTCTTCAAATGCACCACCAACCTGCACAATTAGCAGGAATGATTAAACAAAATTCAATCAGAGCTAAGTAGCAAAAGCAGAAGCTTACTAATACTACATCAATATACAGATTGCTTTACGGGAACACTTTGGAAAATTTACCTGCCGGTTTGGGTCTACAAATTTGAGTCTTTCCTTGACTTACATTTCTTTTTTTTTTTTTTGTTTCCACGCACTAAAAGAACCCCAACTATGTTACTGTGGATCTGAAGAAATCATTTGCACAGTCAATCAAACATAACATACATGCAATCATAAAAAGCAAGAGGGGAAAAAGAGTTTCCTACCCGTAATAAGGACTGGGATTCGTCCTTTGCCTTGCCGTCCCCGGATCCAGAGTAGGGCTGGGTGTGCTGCCCGGCTTTCTCTGCAGCTCCAGCTGGGACACCCTGCAGGAAACCCTTGCTCTCCACCGGCAAGCCGTACATGGGCCTSGCGAGATGGGCAGCTTCTACATTTGGACTATCCCTTAAAGGCTTTGGCTGCTCTTGGCCAACAGACACTGGGGTCAGTAAGCCTAGACTGGTCTGTGTGTATGATGGGCTCCCCCTCAGAATGTCTGTTCCTCTCCAGGTCACATTGCGAAGATCATCACTGGGGCTGTCAGTCCAGCCTTTCTCCTTGAGCACTTCTTTATCTTCTATCTTTTCCCTCTTCACTATGCTGTCAGATATGGGCTCCCCTATTTTGGGGTCTGGATTAATCAGACTGTAGACCTTAAGGTCAATTTTTGGCTCCTCCTTGATAGACGAAACGCCATGACTGTCCTCCCCATTGGCTGTAGTGATGTCCATCTCCTGACAGTGCACAGTGTTGAAGTGCTCTAGTAGTGACTGAGTGTCAACAGCTGTGAAGCTGCACTGACGGCATTTGTAGCAGTTGTGTACTCGCCTGGAAGAAAACAAGAAGCATATTAACATGAGATTCACCCCTTGACCTTCCCTCTCACAGTGGTTTTACCTACCAAGATTAAGAAAATAAATAAAACTTACAGTTTGACCCTGTCTAAATAAAGCAAACAGGTTTACTTTGGTGTCTTACACAACAGGGAAAAAATACTGCTGATTTTTTCCCCCCATGTTTTGCAATGGCCTCCTATCGTTCTTTCACGTTCCACTGCATTATTCTAAACTTCATAAAATTTTCACTGGCATTTTGTGGTTTTCCTCTTCAGTTTGCTGCAATACATTTTGCATTTTCTACTGCAGCGGAAACACTAAAAAACCATATTTTTCAACCAAAATCAAATAGTTAGAGAGGGTAGTTTTCTTGTTAATAAAAAGAAAAATGCTACATACAATATAGATCCATGCTGGAAAGTTAAAATGTTTCAAAAAGTCCTTTACTTTCCACCAATTCCTTACACTTTTGCTTGACAAAGATGATTTTGAATGGAGCTCTGGTTAACTTATGGGTAAGAATACACCAAAGGACAAAAGGTTTTACACTACAGACAGTAATTCTTGGTTCTCTGTGGATATTTTAACACAGCTTAAAAAGATGCTGGTCTAAAGAAAAAGCAAAATAGTTGGCTCTGTCACTACAAACTGCGTTTCCTGTCAAATACAGAAATTCCTGGGTAGGAGTTGTGGAGCAGTGTGGAATAACACGCCTTCCTGTTTTTACTCTAAAAGCCTGTAAAAAGTACTGCATTACTAAATTATGTAAAGCATATGTTGCTACATGAGAACAACATGTTACCCACTTACTGTATCTATCACAGGAACAGAACATTGTTTGTGAGTTCTCTAGCGCCATTATGAATAATTGTTTATAGCAAAGGAGCGTTCAGAGCCCTTCATCAGCCCCACTGCGCACGGCATCCCACCAATGCAGAGCAAAATATCATCCCTGCCCTGCAAAATGTACAGAACTCTATGAAGGCTTCTCCCTACAGAGATGCTCACACATCCACACCCCAGGCATTCAGAGTCACAACAGCGCCTTTAGCCAAGCTAAAAAAATGAGCCTTTCGCTATCCACACAGGACAAAACTTGTATGAGAAATCTGTTACTGTCCTGACAACTCCAATTGTTAGAATTAATTCTTCTAAGGCCAAATCTTTGTCTCAGTGCAGTCGATGGCAAAACTCCCACTGACTTCAGTAGAGCAGGATTTGGCTCTTGGTGCATCTGTAGAATTGGAATGATACACAAAATATCCCTTTTAGACTATGATAGCTTAGAAGGGACAACTTGCCAAACTTATTAAACCCCCTTGTCTTCCTTCTCTCTTTTTGTTGGAAAAACAAACCATATGTTATTTACATTGTCTGATTTTCCTGCAGTTGTGTCAGCACACAGACATGAGTACACATTCAGATTCGAGCTTTTCAGCCCTTGTGCAATATCAGTTTTCTTTTTGTCATTTTCCATATTTATATTCATTTTAAGGGACTAAATGGGCCTGTTCCATTATGCAAAAAATAGATTCATTTATTCTCCACACAGCCTTATGGCAACAAAATCTACTTGTGGGAGAGCAAGCTGTGGGTTAAAATCCTGTTCTGGCCGTGTTCCTTTTCCTTCATTCTACAATTGTGTTTTATTAAAATCAGCTTGTATCTCAATGCGACACTAATATATTCTCTCTTGCAACTTAATTCTTTTCTAAACCAAGCTTAATTCTCTTCTGAACCAAAAAAAAAAAAANAAAGAAAAAGAAAGAGTGCTATCTGATCAAAACCATTTTATAAATACAAAAAGTCAAGTTATAAAGAGGGTCAGCCCTGTAAAGGTGGGATACCATCAGCAAAGTCCAAGTTAGACAGGGGGTAGTTATCTTAAAAGCCAAGTTAAACAAGACACCATTTGGGGCTAATGGCTCAACCACATACACTCCCCATGTGAAAGTTTATCAATCCTTTGGGACACTACTTAGCCCTAAGTGTCTCTTGTTTAACTTGGCTATTTCAATAGCTAACCCCCTTCCTAACTTGGCTCTCATCTACAGATATCACACCTCCAAACAGCTGATCTTTTTCTGCCTAACTTGTCTTTTTTTATTTTTCCATTCCACACTGGCTAAATGTTTTTGATCAGGGGCCATATACACCCCACTTCTGAGGACACAAATAAATGCTGAATATTAGATGCAGTTGTAACTACATGGCTGAAGCCCAGCGAAAATCACCCTTATTACATTAAAGGTTTGTTAATTTAAATTATTTCTAATTGGTTCAAAGACAGTCATATAAGCATTCCTTCATTCTTCGATGAGACTCAGATAAGCACGGCGATATGGAAAAAAATGAAGACACATTTCAGTAGATAGTAACCCAACAGGCTTTTTGTTTCAGAACATACACTCTTCCAGTACACATTAAAAATCTGCCATCAACATTGTAAATCTTCAAACTTCACGTGGGCTTGTCCTGTGTATTATTATTCTATCCCCAAGCTCCAAAACATAAGCTGAAGTTTGGAACTGTCAAGTCACTTGTAAGTCACGGTCCCAAATAATAAAATAGTAACTATCATCAGCTATTAGAGGACTTTTGAAAATTTGAAACTTATTCTTTCCCAGAACAAGGCATAAAAAGAAAATTTTTCTTCTCAGTTTTCACTCCACCCTGACGGCAAGCAAGAAGACAAATTGGCAGTGCTTGATTTCTCTTTTACTAGGATTTAAGCGTACTCTGTGTTTCTAAAAGCCCAAATTACATTTAGAGTYGTGCATAAAGCTCTTCAAGGCTAAGCAACACATTTTTAAAAATTCCAATTTACAAAGTACACAAGAAGCACTCCTATGCATTACCTCAATGTTACACTTTACAGCTAAACAACAGCTAAACCATCTGAAACTCTGAATTCATCTGGTGCAATACCAGAGCTGCTCTAAGAAGAGGAAAATCTTTGTATAGAAAGAAGTGATATAAATGAAGAAGGAAACAGCGTTCTCCCTTCTGTGTTATTGTTTATACAGCCCTCAAGCAAACTGACAGCAGGTTCAAGCCATAAACTGGTGTTCTCTGCAGTATGGCATTGGGCAGGCAATGTTGTACCATCCACTGATGTCACTTAGCATTACAATTTGCACTACAAAATAAATCAAAAGACCTGATTACTTGGAGACATTAAAACATTTATGGCCCGATCAAAAGATTAAATGTCAAGAAATTCAGGCAAAACCTTTGCTGCACAGTTATGTTCTGAGAACTTTAAAAAATCTTATCACTATTTGTACTGAAAAGTATTTGAATTGGGCACTGTAAGGAATAAGTATTTTTCATTGCAAAATCTTGAAGCTGGAGAAGTTAAGAGAGTTGGRGGTTTTATTATGGATTTAATATTCTTTATTTGAACTTCCTAACAGGGTGCAATACTCCTGACATTAGCCAGTTGTTAATTAAGTCTTGTTGACATACTTCTAACTAGTATGAAGTATTACAAAACACCATCCTGTACAAAACAAGTAATTTTTTTTTTTAATTACCTGAAGACAGTCCTAGGCTCTAGGGCATAGAAAATATGCTGGATGAAGGTATGGCTGCCATATAACTTCAATTTTTTTGTATGTTTTATTTTAATTATGAATATAATAATTACTATCAATTCTTGTGAAGAAACAGGTTTATAAGAAAGTTTACTTTTGGAATGTGTGCTGCCCTCAAACTTGGGGGGAGGGAAAATATTCAGAAGAAAAGACAGCAAGTAAAGCAAGAAAATTCAGTGTAGTGTTAGAAAGGAGTGGAGACAGGGCAGAGTGGAGAGCAAGACTGAGATCAAAGGAGAGCAAAAACCATTGGCAAGAGCAAACAAGTTCAGAGCAGTGAATTAAGGTGTCAGGAGGATGGAAAAGGCTCTCATAGCTGCTGCTATTGTTCACCGAGTGCAGGCTCCTGCTCTGCTGTAAAATCGGGAGCTGCTGGGCCTCAATTTACATTTTTGCCCTGAGTTGCTTCTCTGGGGGAGGTGTCCCAAAGGTGACACATTTCCATAATCTGCACATCTGAAACCCTGCTCTGTATTCTGCTGCCTGAGAGTTTGAGAGTCAGTTCCAACACCCCTGTCCCCAACATCCCCATCCCTGAGCTGCAGCCCTGCAGCTGGGAAGACGCACCCATTTGCCTTTTGCCCCTCTACCTCCTTTATCTTTGAGAGGTAAGGAATTATTTAATTAATTCAAAATTAATTTCTGAAGAGAACCCTACATAACTGCTGTCATCCACATTTTCAAAATAATTTATTAGAAAAAGGATTCTACACCACTCCCAAAGCTTTTTTTTYTGAGTCATTATATTTTATTATATTTTCTAGTTAAATAAATTACTATCCTACCTTGTTTTTTAAGACRTTTAGAGGATTTTTCAGCATAGCATTTATAATTGTTACTAGCACTGATTACTAGCTTTCTGTCAAATAAGGTTTTACATGAAAAATTCTATCTTTTGGAAAAATAAAAAAATGCATTGTTTTCCCACATTTTAGCAAAATTATAAAAGAAATAAAAAAAAGAAGCACTTCTGAAAGAAGCTGCTTTGATTAAAAAAAAAAATCAAAATTAATTATTTTGGAACAAGCAGGAAAATAATCTCTAGACTAAGTGAAACAACATGCAAAATTTGCCCAAATACTCAGCTTGATTTTTATCTAAATTAAAAGTGTTTGCATCTTCTGGCTCATCAGAATCCCAGACAGTTTTGAGAAAAAAACTAAGCTTCACAATGAACACAAAGAGTATCTGATTCCTCAGAGGTATAATGGAAAATGAGCAGTAGCAGAATTAGGGGAAAATGGAGGCCAATAAATCTTCTAGGGATTTATTTGAGTAAGCACATTTTAGTGAGGTTTAAATACAAGTAAACTCAAGTGCAGTGTGATTCATTGACTTCAAATTTAACTGAACAGCCCTCAAATAATCATGTCAAGAAATACTGAATGAGCGCTAAGTGTAAGTATACATTTCTGGAGAGAGAAAACTTGGAAAGAACTATTTTTGCAAATTCTAATACTGTGGCAAACACATGGCTATACAAAGGAATAATATTGGGGCATACAAATTTTTTTAGCTAGCAATACATGGTGAAATTGTTGATGTAGAGCCAAAAGGAAGCAAAATAAATAATAAAATAGATTAAGCACGTTGTTCAGACATATGACTCAAAAATGAAAATAATGCAGACAAAAAGTACATTAATCAAAATATAAAAGTAGCATGTAAAGCCGACACTGATACTCCAGATTATCAAGGCTAAATCTAAATATGTGAAGAGCAGAACATTTTCTGCCGCCACATTAATATTTACTACTATGTTTACCACTGGAATCCATTCAGCTCCTTATTGTATAAATGAAGAGGTTTTAGAGACGTGCATGTAGCGCATTTTAAATACATCAGATGTGCACAATGCATGGCATAAAAGTGTTGAGACAAATTCTAATTAAGAAACAGAGAAGCCCAGTTGGATGTGAGCTGACTCTACATCGGCATGTTTCTGTGTGTTGATTTTTTTACAGATGTTCTACTTTTTAAAATACAAACTATTCTCTATCTTTAGTTCCTTAAATRCACAAAAGGGAAGGATAACACATATCTGATAAATGCCAGAACGCTGTTAAACAAAGGCCTGATAGTAGTAATAAAAATGAAAGTCATAATGTCTCAAAAGTTTTAGTTTGATAGAGTGAAAACTAGGTTATACATAGAAGAACAAAAAAACCTCCTGGTGTTCACCATTACAGAGCACCTACCATAAACTGAACTAACTTACGTGATTACAAAAAATGCACAGTGGGGGAAAACAGCAGCAGTAAAGTAGAAAAGAACCAGAATTCAAATTATCAAGGGGGAAGTACAGGAGAAAGGGAAAGAAATTGGCAGTTATGGAGACATTGTACTTTGCTTTTATTACACATTCTCAGAGTACTCAATAACCCCTCATAGATGGGGGTTAACAGAATATGTTGCTCAAGTGTTTTAAACAAAATAGCCTAATCTTAAGACAAACAACTTGAAACTAAAATGCGTAAAATGTATCTCTTGATTTTCCAAAGTGCAGTTCCCTGTGACTTCTGCCAGAACTGTGGGGTGTTGAGCCATCCGAAGAAGCAGCTACAACTACCCCATCTCAGACTTAGCACTTAATTTTGAAAGTCATGGCTTCTCCTTTCTTGGGAAAAAGGATCCTAGCTCGGCATGCTTGTTAAAACTTAAATTACCAGCTGCAGCAAAATAAAAGGTTAGGTTCTTTCAGTAAAGGAGCCATTTCAATCTTCCAGTTATTTAACCACTAAAAAAAGATCATGCCATGCCCCAGCAGCGGACAAAGTGCTGCCTATGGAGTTCTTCAGYATGGCTCAAAGCTGTTGTAATAATGCTTGGAACTTAGATACCACTTTTCATCTTCAAAGCAGTTTACAAACATTAACTAATTAATCCACACAACATCCCTCAGGCCCACTTGGATCAAAAATGGGGAACTGCATGCTGGGACCTGAATCCTCCGTGGGCCCTAGCTCCAAATTAAAGATGAGCAATCTGCTTCTTTCTTTTTCTAAACAGACTCCTGATATATTGCCAATGCAGCCCTCTGTTGGGCAACATTTGGATGCCCCCAGCTTTAATCTCTATTAAAGTATCATGCCCCAGTCTGCCTTTGTTAATTTTGGATGTCTTGGAATCTATTAAACGTGGCACAGTTTCTTGAGCTTTTAACAAAGCTTTAGCTTTGAAAATGCATCTTCTTTTGTCTTCGTTCTAGCTGGCTTCCACACAAAGATCTTTTAGATGAGATAGATACTGAGTTTTCCGTTGTTGTTGACGCATTAGCCTTAACTATTAACATATTCAGCATGATTTTCTAATAYTTAACACTGCTTTTGCAGTGGCACATAACTGTTGCTCTTTACAAAGTCTAAGAGCCAGCTCCTCCTCTGATGCAAACTGGACTGCCAGTTTACAACAGCCCAGGAACTGACCCAAGAAGTTTAGCAGGGACTTGGCTGCCACTATGACATTGTGTCAGACTGAGTCAGGAGACTGGCTGCATCCACCTCCAAATAGGAACATTAGCATTTAAAATAAATAGAATGACACTGTAAACCAGCAACACGAAAATAAGCATCTGCAAAAGGATCTTGGGGAATGACATCAACAGACAAAAGAGTGTCTGMTCCCAGTGGGAAACTAACACCAAAACAGCAGTGGAATGCTCTTAAACTAATTATTACATTGCTGGACTTGGGAATGGAAAATACTACAAAAAGGTAGTACATTAAGCASTGTTATGGAGCATAAAGGGTTCACAGTCTATCTTGGAAAGTAAAGCCATTTGTGTTCCCCAACTGAATGAAGATGCCAACTTTCTCAGAAAAAGCCTAAACTAAAATAGCACCTATAGTGTCTAAAAGATTCTGGGTGGAAAGCAGCTGACCAAACCTCAAATATGCTGAAACTTCAGCATCTGCACACAAATCCAAATTTTCCTCTCCTCTGCACAGGTTTAAATGTATAATTAAATCCACCAACTTAGCTGGTGGTTTTCCAAAACAAAGTGGATGTTGGATTGGACTCTGGCTGTAAAGATTTATATCTATACACATTCCTATTTTGATTTCCAGTTTCCTCAAATGTTTGAGGAATGGTGACATTTAATTAAGAAACTATGGGAGTGCTGTTTGTTTGGGTTCCAATCATTAATCATTTGAAACTTTACTGTACCTGTAGTGTCGGGAAATCTCTTCTTCCACCTGGGTGGTAAAGTCACATTTGGTACATGAGTGTTCTTTGTTCTCCTTGAGCGTCAGCGGCCCCTCTGCCCCTGGCAGGGCGTTTGTTTCTGGTTTGACATCAGAYGCTTGGCCTTCGTGTGCATTCTCATAGTGGAGCAGGAGAACGTCCACGTCGGGAGTGGAGAATGAGCACTGATGGCACTGGTGTTTGACTCTAGAGCTTCCTGTCACCCCTGGAGACAGGTGCAAAAGCAAGAGAGCACAGTGGGAACAATTACTTTTTCTGCAAGCAAATGGATAAGTAATTTCTCCAAGGTGCTTTTCTGGGCTGCAGAGGCCTCGGGGACAGAACTGACAGTGCTTAATGGTACATTTATGAATGTTGTGTAGCTGCTGATAGTGACGGAGAAGTGGGCCCACCACTATTACATCTGGACCATGGCTCTTTGAGTACCTAAAGTCGCAGAACTGACAGTTGTAGCTTGTCACCATGCTGTCCTCTGCTCCTTTGCTACTCAAGTCTTTCTTTTTTGCCACACTCGCACCCTTTTCTGTCTTTGTCACTAACTCCCCATCTGCATTTTTGGCTAGATCATTCTGGTTAATGACAGATCCCCTAGAAAGCTTATCATTCAGATCAGGGTGAAGGCTTCCTGCCTGGCTTCCCCCATGCTGTTTGCTGTAATGTTCTAATAGTTTCAAAGAGCTGGACGACTCACAGCTGAAACTGCAAAATTTACACCAGTAGTAACTGGTTGTATCGGTACCATTTTGTCTAGAGGAATCTATTGGCTTGATGGGCACCGAATATCCAACTGGCGTATCATCTCCTGCTTTTACAGTGATTCTGTCTTGCCACTTCCCCAAGTCTCCAGAATCACATGGTCGAAGAGTAGGACTGGATTTATTGGAGTTTTTCTCTGAAGTTTTACCAGAATCAGAGGAGGGAAGGGCTGCTTTCATTTTGTTTGGGTGAGTCTGTAAGAAGTGTTGCTCTAGTTCAGTGGAGGAGTTGCCCATGTAGGTGAAATTGCAGAATTTGCAGCGGAAGTACTTGGTGTTGCCTTGGCAATCTGGAGTTTTCCGCCCAATTCCAATAAAGGTTCCACCTAAAGTAACCTGTGAATAAAGAATGAAGTCATTTTAGTTCCTTCTAGATTTATTCAAATAGCAAGGAGTGGGAAGGGGTGGAAGAGAAATAGAAAGCAACAGATCCATAAGCGTCTTTCATTAACCATTGCCACCATTTTCATTTGTCCTACTATACTAAGGTATGATACACAGACCCTCACATATTTAACATTTGTTAAATGTTTCTCATAGCTGAATATATATTCCATATTAATAACAAATATATTGATTTAAGGAGATTGAGGCACACGCACACATGATCTTAGTGCTGATAGGACTGTTCCTTCCTTCATTATATCACTGAATAATGTCATTGATAGAAGATCCAATAATCAGTTCCCRTATCTCTGAACCCTTTGACAGCAGACTTTGCTGCGAGTCTGTACCAGGTGTGGAAAAAAATAACTGACCCTCAGTCTTTTGATTTAGATGCTTTCACCATATTCATGCTTTACAGTCAAAGAGAATTGCTTTCTAAATTCAAGCAAACAAAAATTAAATTTCAAATAACAAACTGAATTTGGTATGTCAGAGTATGACCAGTTCTTACAAAGATCATTCCTATAGGAGTATCCAGTATCCGCCAGGATGCCTTTTCACAGAGCCATAGTGGCTGGTGTCTCAAACAGAAGGCGGTTTTCTCAAGGATTACTCACTGTAGACATTCTCCAAGGAAATCTTCTGTTCTTCTCATGCACAGAGCTCAATTTAGTAAAACAAGGATGGAAAAACTACAGTAGAAAAATGGCATGTGGCAAAGAAAACTACCACACCCATGGCCATGACATCACTAATTACATACACTAAAAAATAAGGTAGGTCTACTTAACTGTTCTCATGATGTCTGAGCAAAATGCTCTGCAGGAAGGGAAGGAGGATTCCAGGACTGATRTTATTAAAGCCTATGTTCTCACAGCAAGGCTGGCCTGCCCTTCCCAGGAGTGCACCACACCTGCCCCTGACATCAGGGGGAGATTTGCTGCTCCTGTATAACTGAGTTGTAGGCCAAAGAAAAAATCTCATGACAAAAATGTCACCATTGCACAGCTTCTTTTCCTGAGTAGAAAATAGTGAACAGCATCCAGAAGATAATTCCAAAAATCCACAGACATCAACTCCTTTGCCATCACTCAGTCTACGCCACATAGTATTGACATGGGTGGAAGGTTCCTTGTGACACATTCTCAATTTTTACACCCAGAAGATGCCTTACAGGKAATACAATGCAGCCTTGCAGGGTTTGATTTTCGTTCTCCCAATCAATATATGTATTAACTACATTTCTGCAGGATTCAGCTCTAATGCATTAGGCAAATGGTGTAACTATTTTTCTTATCCTCCTCAACAGCTGTGTCACAAAGATAGCATGATCACTGCTCATTCAGWATCACACCAAATGGAAAGACTCAGACATAGAGAGCATGAAATGTAAATATTTTTAAATGTATATAATATAAATGCCTTCTAGCCATTTAGCTCAGAGAATGAAATGCTATCCTTTGTATCTCATCAGAACTGAGCATATACAGTGAGGCAATGAATTACTAAAACACGATATAATGAGCTGCTGCTATTCAGCCTCCAATTCTTTTTTTGTTTGCTTTTTTTCTTAAGAAAGCAAATTCCCCATGCACTGATTAAAACTTCTCCTTAAATAAACTCAAAATGGCTTTCTGTTTGTTTGGAAAACATACCTCATTAGGCAATGGTGAGTCAGGCAGACAGATCACTAGGACTTAGGTATAATAATAACATTTTCACTTTTTACTGGAGCTCCACATTCTGATATCAAATTATGAACTTGGTTTTGAAGAGGTTGTTTGGAAGAGGGATATTTAACAGGTCTTCAATGCAAGAGTTATCTCCCTTTATTTATTCTATGGCAAGCAAGAATTGGAGACAAAGCCATGCTGAGCCTGATCCAACTGACAACGGTGGGATCTGGGCTTGTTACCCAGTATCTGGCACTTTAGGTCTCCATCCACTGCCTTATTTCAATGTTCAAAGTCTCAGTGGTGTTGAAAGGCTACTTAAAGAAAGCACTGATGGAATTATAGTAAATACAAAATAACAGCAGCTCACTGCATGATTACATAAGTTACAAGGTGATCTGGTTTCGCTCATTTAATTAGATACGTATGTTTGTTCTATGCATGCACAGAAAACTGGCSAAAATGCTTTACCTTAAGTGGCTCTAATGAGTAAATACATTCATTACTCTCAGCTGTCTAGCCACAGAGTTACAGATAACAAACATATTTTGCAGACACTGTGGACACCAGAAACTCTGAGTGACAATAATCCCAGCTGCTATTCAYTGCTAATTACTTTTATTTCAGAACACTGGTAAAACATACTATTASTACTAGCATTTTCTACAGTGGACTGTAAATCACATCTTTTCTGTAACTTGTGCTAATCCTGCTTAGTGGTCTACACAGCAAGTTTGTGTCCCCTGCTAATGCATCATTGTCTGTATCACAAGGGGATAAAGTAGAACTAAATATTCCCACAGTGCTTGTATTAAGCTCTTACAATGTGAGAGACACATACAATCTTTACACCACTGGAATGTCATTGATTACCAGTTATTGGTTTGGCATTTTCCTGAATASCCTGCTACAATTCAAACTAATGCATTGCATTAGACCATGTATGCGAAAGGTAACTCAGAGTCATCTTAATGTTACTACACTCAAAAGCCTCTTTTCACTTGTAACAAAACCTGCTGAAAAGCTCCATGAGGGTCATCATTCAAAGACAACTGAAGAAACTGTTTTCCATGAAAAGAGGTTGGGAGAAACACTTAAAGTGACAGTATAAACTGAATATGATTCASCTTTCAGCCAGCCAAATTTGGAAGAAATCTACACATTTACAGAACTGTTTGGATTCATGCACTTTGCTCAAATCTTGGCTTGACTTTCAGATTTTTCAGTTACATGGTGTATCCCTATGTACAGGCACCAAACTTCTTCACTTGCTATATAATTATCCTTAACTCCTGCTCTCTCTGACCTGCCCAGAAAGAGGAAAAGTAAAGGAGAAAGAAGGAGAAAGTGAAATATGGATACATACATACATACATACATACATAYATACATACATACCAYAGAAATCAACATCCACATTTCTGTGTGGTATCAGAAGTGATAGATTCTTGTATTTACTCCCTTATTTCCTCATTCCAACAAAATTTAATCCCCTGCTCTGCTCTGACAAAGTTACATTTTCTTAAGTAGACACTTTTCCCTAACACGAAGAAGAAACTAAATGAAACCAATGCTAAAATTCTGCAATTCTTTTCTACCACTGGAGTCCGAAGTGCCAGCTGACACAGCTTCTGGCAGTCACGAGTACAGCTTGTACAGGAAATGTAGGAGCAACTATAGATCAACAGTTCCCTCAACATACAAAGAAGGAAATTAATCTTCACAATTCTCTTTTTAAACAGAACCTAACACAGAAGTTTGGACTGTGGAAACATGATTTAATTCTTCCCTACACTGTCACTTGGTTATGAAACCTTGGGATTATCACTTATTTCTGCAGAATCTCAACTCTGGCAAGATAGTTGGCATTAATTATTACACTGTGTAAAACAGGACAGATACTGGAATGGGYTCTCCATTCTTTTGCTGGAGGTGGTTGCACTGATATTCTTTAAAAATTGCTCTTCAAAGCTGTATCTTATTCTGGGATTAAACTGAAATATATTTCACAGTAAGATTTCCATAAACACAAAACTCTTAAAKTTTATTAATTAATGGGGAAAATTGTCAAAAACTGAAGCTCATGTTAATACAGCTAAGCTATCTCCTCATATACCACATGCACTTCCAAAAATAGCCAGAAAAAAAGGAGAAAAGATAACACGATAATTGACAATGTTTCAAGATGTACTTTCTAAAGTATGTTGGCAAGTACTTCAACAAAGCTGTGTAATTGCACTATATGTTTCCAAAAGATATGTCTACATTGCTTTAATTAGTAAAGACAATGATTTCATGGACTAGAAGGACTTGGACTTGGGCAAAACAAAGTACTTTTTTTTTTAATGTATCTTTAATTTTTATTTTGCCCTTAATCCAAACACTACCCTTTTCTCCCTCCTCCTTTTCAAAATTCAATCCTAAATTCCATCACACCAAAGCAGTTTACAAATACTTCTTACAAAAACTGAAAAAAATCACCAAGGAAGAGAAAATCTGCCAGCTCCTGTAATCATGTATTTCATGAAAAAAAAATTCTACCAGCAGAAACTATATCTGCATAAGAGATTSAACCACAAGGATTACATGCGCAGGGTAAAGCTGTCTTTGACCCCTGGCTTCTTCTGCAACTACTGATTAGAATCCATCTGCATTGGAACATCAAACGTTAATGAATCTTTTTTTCTTCTTACCTGGGTTACATCTTTGGCTAATCAGGAGGTGAAAGGCTCCAGATCCCTTACCAATCTCCTGAGCCATCCAGTCTGCCTTTGCAATTACTCTTAATCTTCTAATCCTAAAATATTTTCTAATGCTCTTGTTTATTCATTTGCTTTGTGCAATATAGCATCCAGAACATTTTAACCATCCCACATTTATGAAGTTCTTCATGTCATGCAGGCCAGAACAGATTCCTGGCTTTCATGCAATTTTGTATAACACCACCCAGTTCTCTAACCTCCGCTATGGAGAATTCACTCCCTCTCACTCACTCTCTTTCTGCATTTTAAACTAGGAGAATCTTCAGAGTATATTCTTAATACTATTTACCATACTGTGATTAATTTATAGGTGCACAGATCTATGTTGCACAAATGAGACAAACTCATGGCTTTGTGGGCTGTTCATACTTAACGAAACAAGAAAGCAAACTATTGGATCACATTCATCCAAAGTACGTGCATTCTTCTTCAAATTTATTCTGTTGCCATTGAAGCCAATGGTTTTTGTGTCATTAGAATTTTATAAGTATTTTTAAAACAAAGACTGTGACAGAACCATAACACAACTTAAATTAAGGTCGGGAGACCAGATGTGCAAAAGCAACAAAGAAAGAAATGGAAGATCAAGACTTTCATTTGCTAACTAGTGCTACTAGACTAATATCTAAAGAAGCACCATTCCTTCTATTCTCTGTAGATAAAATTACCAGACAGTTCCTTGGCTACTGTAAACTCACACAGCCTCACAGGCAAGCTCACACTGATTTATACCACAAGAAAACCTAGCTGCTTTGCTTTTTTCCCCAGGAACTTATTTTTTTGAGCTCTCATCCTTTCTGTAGGCTATCTTAGCAGTTTATAACTTTAAATAKAAGCATCGATATTACTAGTGTCACCAAGTGTCTAACCTCTCTTCCAACACTACCAAATATCCCTGCAACAAGGTAAGGAAATATCAACACATAAACAACTTCTCTTTGAAGGCTGTGAATATACATTACATCAGTTGTTCCACAAACTGTCCATTTTAATATTCTAATATTAGTATAGACTACTTCTCACTGAAAGGCAGCTAAAATAGCTTATTTCTGTCACAGACCAAGGCAATATTCCCGGGCACTTCCTATTTAGCAGCTGACATGCTGTAAATCACTGCCCATCATTCTGAAGAGTAAACTTGCTAATATCTCCATAGAAGTGATATAAAGAACTTGTACTGTATATAATCATAGAAATCATTCCTTATCAGCAATTGTCAATAYAGAAGTTAAATGCCTCTTTCATGTYCTTTTTCAYATATTTATAAATAGGTGAGTATGCAGTTATATATGCATAAAGAWGCAAATAGATGTATATACACTCACAAGCACATGCATACGGACTTATATGTGTAATTTACACCACCAATTCCTCTACCTGCCACCATTTCTTTTTCATGTCAGTTGTTTAAAAGAGATGSCTGAATCCTGAGCTCCTCTCTCAAGAGACTCTCTCAAGTGTGCAARACAGCCTCCAAGTCTGATTACGACCCAGAAGTAGGATTCAAATTAAACAGGTRTGTCCATGTATGCATATACCAACACTCAAAATAGCTTGATAGTTTTCAGTTTATCAGGAAAGTCCCCAGGGAGAGTCTGAAACATGGCTGACATGAAATGGGCCTTGTGCAGCAACCACCTTCACGAATGTTCTGCTCTAGCATATGCTGCAAAACCTAGCATGGCAAAACCTAGTCCAAGAGATTGGGATATATCATATCCAATTCAGTTTATTTAGATTTAATTCTTCTGTTATGGACAATTGAGCCGAAGTCAGTGAGACAAACAATATAAAATTTGGATCCTTTTGTTTAACCATGSMAGGAAAATTAAATTCATTCTTATAYATRTTTCTGTTTACTCATGTCAACCACTTATGTACTCATGCCACCTTCTAGGAAGCCCATTTCATAACAAAGTTGAACTTTAAGAAGGTTTGATTTGCTAATAATACAAAAAAAATACTGTATTTTTTAGGCCTCAATCTGTAATTCTCACCATATCTGTAAGAGTCCCTTGGCCAAAACTACCAAAAATACAATGAAAACCTTTATCATGTGAAGTGCTGCTGATTACATCTGCACCCCTTAGCACCTCTATATTTTTTTTAAATCTTACCTTCATGGCTTCGTATTCAATCAAACTGTTAATACTAGCCTGGAGGGTCAAAAGCAGAACCTACTAATAAAACCACTGGTTCTCATTCAGCTGAATGCTAGTGAGACCAGACATTACACTAGTCACACACGTCTAACCTGGGAACAGAAAAGGTGCCAGATTTGATCTACTGAAATCCAGACCACGAAAAACCACTCATGACATAACACCACGTAGATACATGGAACTCACCAATGATTTATAAAGAACACAAAAGGAAGAGCTTTACAAACTCTGTGTAGGCAGTTCTYCCACTTTCTAGGACACTGAGCAGCCTGCTGGCTGGACATCAAGAAATGCTTTTGGTTGCTGTGAAAATCCCAGAGCCTTATTCATTATATGCACTTTTATATATGTAACCTTATCTATAAGGTCAAGGGAAGTGGCTCTCCCCCTCTATTCCACTCCTGTGAGACCCCAGCTGGTCCATCGAGGGATGGATATCAAGCTCCGGGGTTCCCAGCATAAGGCAGCCAYRGAGCTGTCRGAGTGAGTCCAGAGGAGGCCATGAGGATGATCAGAGGGCTGAAGCACCTCTCCTATGAAGACAGGCTGTGAGCCTGGAGAAGGCTCTAGGAAGACTTTAYAGCAGCATTCCAGTACCTAAAGGGGCACARGAATGCTGAAGAGGAACTTTTTACAAGGGCATGTAGTGATAGGACAAGGGGTGACAGCTTCARACTGGAAGAGGGCAGGTTTAAATAAGATACTAGGAAGAAATTCTTCACTAGGAGAATAATGAGGCACTGGAACAAAGAAACTGGATGCCCCACMCAGAGATGCACCATCCCTGTTAGTATTCAAGGCCAGATTGGAAGAGGGGCTGAATAACCTGGTCTACTGGAAGATGTTCCTGCCCATGGGAGCAGTGTTGGAACCAGAWGAGCTTTAAGCCCCTTCAAACCCAAATCATTCTGTGATTCACATATGACAAAGCATTAGGCTGAGTGGAATAGGACAACTCTTAYAATATTGGATGTCTAGAACCATAGAGGAAAACAACTGTCAATACCCTCTTGTTATTATAGGGTAGTAAATAATGCAGTAATTTATTCCTTTTCTTCCCATCCCCCCACTCCACGTGCACTGAAATGCAATCAAGAAACTTAAGGATGGCTCTTATCAGTCCATGTTTTTTTCAGAAATTTGTCTTCTTATGTGTCTGTCTAGACCTAAAACCTTGAAACAATCAAAATCAGAAGACTGGATTTAAAAAAAAAAAAAGGGTTTTTGTACATTCGGAATCATTTTAATGGCTGAATAGAAGAGGAGGTAGATCGGTGCCAATAAGCTCCAGAACCAGGGCCATGCTGAGCAGGAAGCACCTCAAAGGTAGCATTCACAATAYGAAGTAATCATAAGAACTGCTGAGCATGGCAATATGTCTTTATTCATGGCTGCATAAATACCCTTCCCCCTTGGGACATGCCATCTGAAACCCTCACCTGAACACAGACATTTCTGTCCTTTCTTTGAGGGACACTATTCTCTTTGAAAACACACCAGGAAATGGGGTCACGCCCCCTTTTATACAATAGCCTAATGGCTTGAACACTTGTTCAGGAAACAGGAAAAGTAGGTTCCTTTCCTTGCTCTGACAGAGGGGATCCAAGCCTGCTTCTTCACCTTCGCTGGGAATGTCCTAYGCCTCAGCTATAAGCTGCTATGTGGAAGACAGCACTTTCCAGCCTTCCTGTCGAGGCTGTCCCACTTAYTACTCATAAATTGAGGGTTAGAAAAAGGACTGCCTACTGTCTACATGCCAGCAACCTGCCTGTCTCCAGACTCTAACATACACCTTAAAGAGTCATTAGATCAAACAGAGAAGGAGACTTAATCATACAGCAGCAAATGCAATAGCTTTCAGCATCATAGCTGCTAGCTTAGTCACATGAATTTTACTTTAAGTGAAGTCTTTAGATCCAGTATAAAGGCTACTGCTTTAGGCACGTCCACAAAGCCTTACACAGGCTCAAATATCCAGCAAGACAAAGTCACCTATAGAGATTGATCAATTAGCTAAAGTGAAGAAAAAATAATGAGGGGCACATCAGCAAAAGATCCATTGAACTCACTTCAAATGTTATTTTGATAAAAGCTATAAAGCTGATTAACACATTCCCTGAGAATTCAGTCACAGAGGTGTGATAGTGAATGTTTTCTGAAATCTATACAGGCAAGAAAGTTAATCTCCCAGAAACTGCTAAGTGTTTTTATCCAATCCTATGGAATTTATTATAACTCAATGAACCAAAACCCTTTGAAGAGAAAAATGGAAACAAAGAGTACAGGAGATTTTCAACAGAAAGTAACATTTTCAAAAAAGACAAAGGAGTCTTGTTGGATTAAATATTCATACCAAATAAAAATCTGCACAATAGTAAGGCCAGAAATATTGGATTATTCACACAGTTCCCAGACAAATCCTTTTTAGGTACTACAAAACACAGTCCCATCATCTGAATACCTGTAGGTGAAACCAAATGTATATCCCCAGTTTTGCTGATTACAACCCCTAAAAGCTGCATTTAGGGTCGAGAGGGTTTCTTGGCTAGGGGTGAGGTTTAACTTCACTTCTGTGATACAAATCCAAAAATGCATTTGATTTCTTTTTCCAAGCCCTCAGCAAATGGACCATAYCCCTAGATTTCTGCAGATAGGACAGGAGATACTGCTTTTTCTTGCACACAGACATTTTCCCATTGCTTTTCTGTTTGCCTTTGTTACGAATGCCAAATATGGGGCTCCATAGCATCCCTCACTATACAAATCTTCATATACCATAATCTCCAAACTGACTGTGAGCCAGATCAAAGTCAGTCATCTTCATCCTCTGGCTTCTGTGCTCAGTTCCATGGCCTGAGACCATAAATCTATCGATAACTTCCAGTCCAGCTACAACAGAACAGTTTGCTAAGTGTGAGGGGATCAGTAAATCAGATTCTAAGCCCAGTCCATTACTATTTCAAGTTAATTACAAAGTGATTATTTTCATTCAGCCCAGTRCTTATACAAAATAATATTGTTTACATGAACCAATTGTTAAGATTCAGTACCCTCTCACATTATACAGGAGTGTGACTGAACCAATTTTAACTGGAGTACCRATCAATACAATCCCTTGTTGTGGCGGGAGATGCCAGCCATTCAGATKCCTGAGAAAAAAACCTCCAAAATATATATAGGAGTAATATAAACATGTGTGGGTGCAAAGGGGATTTTCAAAGTTCTTTTACTTTGTTTATGAATCTCACAAAGCTGTTCTGAATCAGAAGTCGGGGAGGAGAAAGCATAAAAATATTAATCAGTTACTTATCTTCTGACATGTTCTGGATCAACATCTGGAGCATGTGCAAGTGATGAAGTATGGCATTTGCCACAAAAGCTTATTTAATGTTTTACTCCCAAACTGAGCAGGGAAAACTAGCACCCTTAAAAATTAAGTTTCCAGATCTTTTTTTTTTTTTTTTCTTTCAAATAAATAGCCAACATTGTATAGGCTGTCTGTTCTATTTTGGAAAATGTTTTTCGTCTGAGAAAAGACTGATCTTAAGTAGATTATCTATGGGCTGTTTCCTACCGCTTTTTGTCTCCCCTGCAGTATCTTACTGCCAGAGTTTAGTAGACAAGTATAGTCTAGGTTCAGCTGTTTTGTTTCTCATTCTATCAGTTCAAACTGAGATAGCTCACACATCTGTTTTATTTCTGAGAGGACTGCAAAGGAAAAGTATCCAGCTCATTCTAATCAAGCATAAACTTTCCTATAAATAACTAAGGACCYAACGAAACAATTGTTTGGAGGAAATGAAAGTGTGTTTAGAAACTCAAATTCCTCTATACTGTATGCCTGAGCTGTTCCAGTTTGAATGTCTTCCTGACAGYATGGATCAGTTGCTCTAAGATGCTGTCCCTGGAGTCAGCAAACTGAAACTATAGCAGGAAATCCAGGTATTAACATCATACTATGTGCTAATTATAAATCATCATTTCACAATCTGACATTATTCACTTCTAACTTCTTTTAACTACATCACGTATTTACTTTCTAATCAAGAGTTTGACAGCAGAGAGTGTCTGACATGAGACAGTGATCTTTTAGTAAGACAGCAGTTCAAAGATTGCAGCRTTTATGCATAGTAACAGCCTTAGTTTGATTTGCTGTTCAACAAAGAAATTGCAGAGTTTATTTAAAAAGAGGAAAAGTTTAAATCATTTAAAAGCTTCAAGGTCCTGACTTGTTTTCTRGTTTTGGTTTCTTCTTTGAAGTTAGAACCCATCTTGCAAAATTTCTTTCCTATAGCTACAATTCTGCAAGTAATATTAAATATTTTCACCTTTCTACCTTTTTATTTYAACATACCCTGGGAGTTTTATCTGGTGATTACTACATTGTTTCCAAGTATGCAGTCACTTGAAAATGGATGGACATTTGAGCTTGTATTGTATGCAAACTTCATTACTTCGTTGTTTTTTTTTTCTTAGAATCTGAATTTTTCTATCATATAGAATACTGAAACATCCTACTGTATGTCTCAGCTCAATTCAAAGATTTTTTTAAAGCACCAYCAACTTTTTTAACTAATTAAATATTAGCTGATAAGAAACTAACAGAGACTCCATGAAAAACATTTTGAGTTCCTCTTTCATAGTAAAAATAACATTTTTTTCTCAGCAGTATCTGTAGTTTTTTCCCTACTTCAACTAGATGAGAAAATGACTGAGGCAATAATCCTTTCCTTACAGGCTTACTAACGTGAAGGACAGCATGGATTACTGYTACTTTTTGAAATGTTTTAAATACCCATTGTGTATCCTGTTTTTCTGGCACTACACAACTTTCAAGCTGCCAAGACTTGCCATTATTTTATCTTAATAAAGAATCAATAAGCCAAATCTTGACTTCCAGCAGCTGATAATTTAGGATTACATTTTTAATTTCCAGCTGCTGTCTTTTGTCTAGCTGGTTGTTATTTTTCATTATTATTTGCTCTTTTCTTTCCATGACAGTAAATCCTTCAGATATGATTACCAATTCAGCGGTCTGCCTGTTTGCTGAATAAGATCTTTTGCTATTGATTACCATAACGACTAAATCGTGCACAGAAATGCCACTGGTCAAAAAGCCAAACACTCCTCTACCGTACAAGATGCTCAGCAGACCCGCAGAAAGCCTGGCTAAAATAGACCACAGTGGTCCTTAAGGCTTAAGCAGGTTATATGAGATWCACTGATCACGTAGGTAGGAAAGGCTTTGCAAGAACTGGCTTTGCAGCTGAGAAGGCAGCRAGCAGAAGCGGGAGGCTGGGAGCATACAAACCTGCACATCGTAAGTCCCATTTAACAAGACAGGCCTCTGGGAATTGATGTCCTGCAGTACCCCTGAAAGCACAGTGCGGTTGACTTTCTGGAAGTCTTTGGAGTGGCTGAATTGCACCATGTTGTGGAGAGCCAAAATTTTAGTGTCGAGCTCAGCATCCTGCCTGGTGCGGTTGTGCAGTCCTAGGTGGTACTTGCGGAAGTGTTTGATGAGATCTGTGGGGTCGTTCCCGTAGTAACCATACCCACAGATGTTGCATTTGAAGTCCTGAAGCTCTGGAGACAGAGGCGCTGTATCTGGGTTATCATTTACCAACAAATCTGCTTTTGATTTGTTCAGCCTTAAACCCCCATCTGAAGGCACTTGTGGGTTTTTTGAGGCCATGGGGACCGGGCTTGAGCCTTGGCCATCAGTTTGACCACTTTGCACTTGCACTGTTTCATCTGAAGCTTTTGGCGACATCTGATGCTCCTCATTTGTCTCCGCTGCMTCTCCTGACGGGGTACAGACCACATCTTGGGTGTCATCTGCATCTGATTTTTGAGGAGACTTCAAGGGCTCACAGATTCCCCCAACAGCTGGAGATGAGAAAGCCAGCATATTTCTGTCTGTCACCTCATCATGAGGGAAGGATGGAACATTTCCTCCCTTATTGTGGCTTTCATAATTGAAGCCAGCCTTTTCACTCAGCACTGAGCTTTTCAAGTCCTTTTTAACACTGGAAGATGGCTCTTGGACATGCATGCAAAGTTCCTCCTTGTTACTTAACTCTGCCGCATCACCCTGGTCAGTGTTTTCTTGCATCTGCTCTGCAGAAAATTCTTTTTTCCTTCCAGACTCTTCACTTTCAGTACCTGTAGACTCAAGGGTCTGTACCTCACCTTCACTAGCAACGTTTCTTAGAGGGGGATTCTTTTTCCGGACCATATCTACCACAGAAAAAGAAAAAAAAAAAAAAAAAAAAAAAAAAAAAAAAAAAAAAAAAAAAAAGAAAGAAAAAAAGAAAAAAAAACACCTATAGAATTATTCAAGATATACAAGATATGTAACAGACTACAAACCTAACACTTTTAAAAGCATTCTGAACTATATGAATACATTGAGTACATCAACTTTTCAGAAACTTTTTGTCAAACATGTTTTTAAACTATGMAGAAAACTTCTAAAAAATGATCACACTGAAACTGAACTTAACTAAAAGTAGAACTTWAAAAAATCTATAAAAACACCACGGGAGTCAGTGAACTACAGGTTTTCTTATCTTTTGGGATGATAATGGTCTGGCAGAAATAATTTTAAATGAACACTTCTTTTAAAATCATTTTAAAAAACTAAGAGGAAAATAAACTTTTGAAGTCTAATATTCATGTACAACTACATATAATGTAACTTTGCAAAAATACACCTAAAAGACATAATCTTAAGAAGAACTTATAGGAAGAAAACAGATTTAGGAGAGTAAGCACTTGAGGTTTCAGAGAAAGTATTTTCCTAAGCAGTATCAGTTTCTCTGTAGCAAAAGTTCCCCCTCCTACTCCCCATAAACTTCAAACAGGATTATATGGATATTCTAGAGTCTGGCCCCACAGTCCATTATTCATGTAATTAGTTCTATTTGCCAAACAAAGAGAAACTAACTTTATTAGGAAACCCGTTGTCAATAAAATTTTACAGGCCTGGATCCAGACATTTGACATCACTGTGTGGCTGAGCCAGGATCTGCCCTGAAAACACCTGGAATTCACATGGATCTAATCAGCCAAACCTTCCTCTGCTCAGTCCTCCTTGCAGACAGAGCCACTACTGCTAAATCTGCAAGTACTCTTCCAGGATCCATTTAAGAAAGCTGAGACAGGACAGCAATAAGGATCAGAGAGAAAGGAGGAGTCTGCCACTGGAAAGTCAGCTGCTCTCTGAACTGGGGAGATTATGGAAGGACAAGCAGTCAGACTATGCAGGTACTAAGTCAAATTCCTCATCCACTACATATCTTTACCTTCCCCACTCTATTGAAGAGAAAATACATATATGATAGTCCCCTGCTCTCGCCACTGTGTGGTTCTGGATTTGATATTCACCACCAGCTGGTTTGATCCATTTGTGTTYGCATGCTAGCTACAGGCAGAAGACACATTTGCCACAACTCTTCTATGCTCTTAATCTTTGCCAATGCTGCATACAAGGATGGATGTTTCTCTTTGCCAAGTTGTGTGTGGTCTGGTGGCAGCAGCCTGCAGTACCACACATGAGATGTGAGCTACAGACTCAAGTCTGAGCCCCCATTCCCAGGCCAGCCACAGCCAGGCTCTATGGAGGCACTGGAGATATRTATTGCTCTGCCAAGGGAGGACCACCTGGAGACTCTGGGAGCAGCACTGATGTGCTCCAAACAGTGCGGTGTCCAGACCTCTGAAAGACATGGACAACCTTCTCAAAATAGTACTTTGAGAAGCCAGGCCGGGGACAGAGGTTAAAAATAAAAGAACAGGCATCTGTATATCCTCTTATTTACATCTGCTCCACATGAAAGGGCGTTATATGCTCTGTTGATAAAAACAGACAACTTCTTAGGGGAAATGTTCAACTTGTGTCTTGGGCTGGCTCTGTTGTCTTTGTGGTTGAGCTGATCCACAGGCAGCATGGGCTTCAGCAAGACTGCTTTCATACAGAATGCCAGCTCGTGTTACAGAAATTTTGACACTCCGTGTGGTCTTAATAGGTTTCTCAAATGCCTGCTGCGATTCCTTACTGTAGAAGACACGTATGCTTGGGAACCAAATGTCTTCTCTTTAATGTCAACCACACCTACCAGGATAGGTGTGAACTAAATTGTACAGTTTCTTTCCCCAGTAGCTCCTGAACCATGAAGTCACTCAGAACTAAAAGCAATATTTTCTGTTGTGGTAAGACAACTATTACAATATAGACTCAGCCTACTAAAACAACATGCACACATACATAATTCAAGGTATAAAGATAGTCGTCAGCCTTTTAGCATTACAATTTCTCTGCAAGACTCCATGAATGCTCTTGGTTAACGCACACTAAAAATATCTGTGAGCATCTCTGGTAGGTGTTCAGCTAAGTATGTATTTTTCTCCTGTTTACACATCCCAAACCATTTTTTAAAATAACTTCTGTTTAAATACAATTCRTGGCAGATGACAGAGAAAGAAGTCCTGACTGCACAGTGAAGAAAAATCAGAAATCGAGAAAGTAAACATCATGACTGTTACCTCAGTCAAAATTAAACAAGACTAAATGTTCTAAAACGTTTTTGTTACAGATATTTTTGGCAGACAGGGAAAGCATAGAGATTTGCTATCTTCATGAGAACTGACAGAAGAGAGTCAGAGAAAAGGACAGAAAAAGAAGTCCCTTTAAAGAAAAGAAAAATCTGGACTTTATACAGGCTAACTAGACAGCAGACCTAGATAGTTTAGTCTTAATTTTCTCAAAATATTTGTGAGTCTGGGTGTTAATGGAGGGGAAAAAAGAAAACCATATCTGCCCAATGAGGCTTTTTCATGCAATATTCTATACCTGGAGAAAGAAAGGAAAGAAGAAATAAGATAACATTAACTTCCTTAAGTTGAATTTAGAAGTATTTTTCCTTTTTTTTCTTTTTTCTTTTGAAAAATCATCTGTCATTTATTTGTTTGATATCCACTCAAGGGGACAGTAAGAAAAGACACAGGGATTTTTTTTGTCGCTGAAATTCCACCACTATCATTTTTCAGAGACATATTATGTAAATAAAACTACATCTGCAATACTCCTAAATTGAAGAAACCATCCCCTAGCAAGTCATAAGTTAGATACAGAAAGAATATAGCCACTCTGAAATTATTATCTCTAAGACAAATAACAGATTGCACAATGTTTTATTGTGTGCCAAGAACGTTTTTGGTTAACAATTTCACTTGAAAAAATAGATCACATACTTGTAAAATCATACCCAGCATTGACTTCATAAGGCATGTGGCTTTAGAGTGCTTTTTACAATTATTAATTCTATTAGTCAACTAGCAGGCGGGCTAATGCAATTGTCTTAGAAGATGCACGGAAGACACAGAAGACATTTTGAGAGCTGATCTGTATATCTGCAAAACAAAACAAAAAAAAAAGGTTTTCCTTCCTAAATTATGCATTCAAAATATGTTTTTTATTTAAAAACATTATTATACCTATAGTACATTCCCATGCATCTATTACTGGGCACTATACAAATAGAGTGTGCTGTTCTCTATTTCCCTCAAACATGAGAAATCCCACAGCTCTCGTCTCCTCAGACACATCCTCGCACACACACACTCTCACACAAAAAGACAAAAAATATCTCAGAAGTAATGTTCACCAAACACAAAGTCTAAAACACATTTAAAGTAACTGTTAAAAATGAGCTGTAGAAAGTGTCTTAAAAATTCACATGCATCATAATGGCAGTGGCCTAATGGGACAGTTAATGGCATCTAAATAACTGGTTCCATCAGCAGTTTTAAGTTAAACTCTGCTGGCTGCCTTATGCTTCGCTTGAAACAAAATTAGTTGTGTTACTTTCACTGTTAGCAGGCAATGCCCACATCTCTAAAATGCCATGGCAATATTAAGCACATTTGTTGGGTGTTAGTAAAGAAGCCAAGTGAAGAACAGCCTTTGGGACATAACTACCTTTTCATCACTGAAAATAGTGTTCTTCCCAAAATCAAAGAATTACTAAGCCTGACAGCCTGATGTGAATGAAAGGACTTCTCAAGCTGAGGGAATTCTGAATAAAATACAAGTTGAAGTAGTCCTCTTTGGGTTCTGTAATTCAGAGGTTTGTTTCTTATTTTCCTTACATGAAATTACCTTTAAACCACATGGGGTTTGGGGTTTTTTTAGCTATCATCACTCCCAGCTATTTTAAAGTAGAAATAATAATAATAGCTATATATATTTTCCATCAAAAATAGCCAAGGCTACTCTATGTGATTCATGCATCTGCAAGATACAGACTTTTCTATTCAATCACTCACATCAGTTTATCCCTGGAAACAAAAACTTCTGCTAAAATCAGTTTGTAATTCAGGATAATGAATTACCATAGTGACTACTACACGACTTCAAAAAGAAAAAGAAATAAGAAAAATTCTGGTAATCAATAGTTTCTTWAGAGTGGTGAAGATGATGACTAATTACCTGCTGATCACCAGCTCCCCATCGGGTTACTGTTGTTGCTCATCACTTTTACTGAATGTGATGGCTTGTCATGAAAGCCTATTGCAACAGAATGGTTGCCTGGTGTTTGTGCTGCAGGTTTAGGTCAGATCTTAGTCATATGCTCTTTTTAACAGAATAATCCATCTAGAAATGTGTTTGAATTTTATGAGATGCCACTGACTAATCTTTGTACAAGCARATGCACAAGCAGACGAAGAGCAAACTGAGTCAAGGGTATATGGAGACTGTGATATTATCAGTCAATAAGCTGCAGCAACAAAAAGTTAAATGAAAATACACATTTATATTCAACAGGTTCAAGTAGGACACCTTTGTTAAGGGATAGTAAAATTAATACTTCTACACTCATATATATTACACACCCACACAAAGATATATAATGCACATATGGCGCTTGAACATCAATCATTTTCCCAGAATAATGCAGCAAAAAATCATTAACTCTCAGTGTCTCAGCTTAATATATGTGTAATACTTACCTATCTCACAGGAGTGTTGTGAGGCTTAATTAATTAGTGACTGTAAAGCACTTTGTGATCCTCTAATGAAAGGTGCTACATAGCACAAAGTATTATTAAAATCATTAGGACCACAAAAAAGCCCTGTGGAATTCCAGCCTACACTGTCTGTTAGGGTTGGGAGTGATCTTATTATTAAAAGGAGACGATCAGACTAATTTTCATAATTTTTTCAAGATTTTTTCCCCCTTTGCTGTTGTGATAGCACGTTAGTAGCTAGAAGCTTAATCTTTATCATCTTAATAATGTACACTGATGTAGTTTGTTACTGCAGGGCTAGAGAAGAGAGCAGGGCTTTTGGCATTCAACTGGCTTTYCCTTTTAAGAAAAAAAAATTAAATTGAGAGACATATTTTGACACCTTCCCACACTCCACCCCAGCAGGACAGCTGATCATGTGAGATCGCAGGATACTCACTATAGCTGCATGGGAAAATAATGCTGTGGTTTTAATTTCTCTCCTTTTTAGACTTCTTATTCTTTCACAAAAGAAAAAAAGAAGACGAAAAACAGAAAAATACACGAGACACAAAACAAAACTCAGTTTATTACACATAAATAGACTACAAAGACTGTCTGCTGTGCTTCATATAAAAAAACCTTAAGTGTTCAAAGTGCCGGCTTCTATCAAGCACATAAAGTCCTAATCAATGTGGAGCCTCCTCCCTACTCTCCATACAACAATCGAGCAGCTGTAAGGCACACGAGCTCTGAAGCCAGAGAGCTCCTGTTTTGAGAGACTGAATTTCTGGGAAAGCGTCTCGRCGGCGAGCTCCGTCCCGGGGGAGCCACCCGGCACCCAGCCCTCCTCGGCAGCCTGTCCCGCCGGGCTGGCCCGGACCTGTGCCGAGCACAACCAGAAAGTTAACAAGCTCATTACTTAACAGCCCACAGTTCAAAGACATGCTATGTTTTCTAATTTAGGCGTTTTCAAAAAAAAAAAAAAAAAAAATGTTTTCTAATTTAGGCGTTTTCAAAAAAAAAAATAAAAATCTGTAAATAACACTGGAAACTCCAGGTGAAATTGCTGCACTTACTGAAAATTAGATTACATGAGATGCAAACTAGCCCAAACTCAGACACGGTGGTAGACAGCTAGCTAAAGCTACTGCCTTTCTACCTTCCCTTGTGGACACTTGCACAATGAAATGACAGGAAAGCGACACGGACAGCTTCACATCCCCACCATCTCCGCCGGGACACAGAGCAGGAGGCAGTCACACACAGCGCTTCTCTCCCATTTTTCCTTGTGGTTCTCGGRGCCAGCCTGCCAGCAAACAACCAACACACGGCCCTCCCTAACTTTTCTCTACTGAGATGGGGAGGGAAGAACAACCCCTTTTGTGTAAGGAACCCAAGAGTCAGGCCCTAAACCATGGGAGGCTGGAATAACCTTMACGTTGTCATTGCCTCTTCAACAAGACCACCTCCTTTCTGCTTTGGCACAAGTGCCTTCATACACCATACAAAACAGAACATGTCACAGCTCTAAGCAACTGACAAGCTAATTCCAAGAGATTGCTTTAATCTGTAATTGTTTTTCTCAAACTGCATGTCCACTCCTTCCTGCCTGAAATTGCTAAGGTAGAACATGTTACCTCGTATCAGTAAAATTAGGCAGGATCAGGCATTGTCTTTGGACAAAACACATCTGCTTGGTATTCTACATGCTGCATGCTCCTCTGAAATTATGATAGCTTCATCAATCTAAAAAGGTGCAAGGAGAAAACCATGCCTTATACATCGTTTTACTAGAACAGYGTTATAGCACAACACTGTTGTTTTTCTCCTCCTCTCTTACTCTTTTGCATTTTCAAGCTCTTCAGTTTAGTCCCTGATCACCAATTTGCCAAGAGCTAATTTGCAATTTTTTCCCCCACAAAGTCTACAACAAAGAGACAAGTGAAAAGAGCTGTGGTCTGTTCAAGCTTGCTCCTTCCCATTTACATTTACTTTCCCAACACTGATCGTTCCCAAATCTCTAAAGGTGCACTTTTGGACATCTTAAATCCTGTTCAGCTACAAAGTACCATCACCTTCAAACAACTCTCATCAAAATAAATCTCTTATTAATTCACACTGAATTAATTCACAATGATCTTTTCTGTTACCTTATGCTTCAGAGCACATCACACATCAGTAGTCGTCTAGCCACTGGAATAAATCTAACCTTTTCTATGGGTATAAAACTGACACTTGGTCACTTCAAGAGAGTTTAGGAGTGGAATTTCAAGAAAGGTTGTTTTAGCCCACTTCTAGGCACTCATTTCATTTTAAGCTCACTCCTGGGGTAATTACACAGACACTTTCAGGAGAAACTGAASTCAAAAGGTGATGTGTTTAAAGAGGTGGAGAATTTTATGCTAGCTTGCAATCAAAATTAAGAAATCTAAAACTGCTTTTATTTAAAGGTTCCTGAGTATAGCAAGTTGCTGCTCTGCATTTCTTACTGGCTTGCTGCAGAGAGCTTGTTCCTACCTGCCCTCCACRGCCATCCATCTAGGATGGGAGAGTTTAGCAAAGCAACATTCACTCTGCCCTCACTTTCAATCAAGTACCAAAAAGCACTCAATACACACGACAATGTATTAAACCTCAACAAAGCCTGTGAAACTGGAAAACTAACAACACTGTCATTTTATGGATAAAAAAAATTATCTATAGAGAAATGAAAAATTCAAGGTGTACAAGGTGGCGTGCAGGCAGAGCTCCTGGCTATTAGTGACTGAACCTGGGTTCTCTAGATGTCCAGGTCCATATCCCTCCCCGTATGCATTTCAGTAAAAGAAAGTGTCACCCTAGCACTTGGCAAAAGGCCAAGATCCCATAATTTAATAAGGTACAGAAGGAGCATCTCATGCAAAAATCTAAATGCTCCAATTTATCATGACAGTTATGGGATAAGCTGACATTTTATTTGTATGCAAATTAGTCTCCAAAACAGCATTAAAAGGCCACACTTTCAGAGAATATTATGCCTTTGCTTCTCTGTTCTGCATTTATCTAAACTCAGCTTTGTACATTAAAAGTAGTTTAATTTTTGTGCATTGATGCTGCCTTGCATGCTCCCCAATCTACTGTTACTGCACCATGGAGAGAATCCAGCCTGATTTGCTTACTGCAGTAAAGGAACTGACTTCTGCCACGACTGACACCTTCTCTGAGAGCCCTGCCTGCCATCTTCTCTGAATCTTCTGCTTATTCTATAAATTAGCTGTCATTATACTTTATAGGATGCAGAACATTCCCTGTTAGGTGAAACCAGAGGTCCATTTAGTCTGGTATTCTCTTTTGGAGATACCAGATCCTTCRAAGAAGGTTCAACTGCCTTTGGATAGAATCACCTACTTCTGTGAAAAATAAACTGCTTCTAATTCTCAATGCTTAAGGCAGTGGCTTATTTTCTGAAGAAGATTTGTAGGCTGTAATTATTTCTCACATTCTACAATTCGTTTTTAAAGAATTCTTATATAGCCCCACGTCCAATAAAAGTGACCAGTATCTATGTGAACATTACAATGATCCATTACAATGATTCACATTGTAATGTGAACATTACAATGATCCAATTTAAATCTTAAAAGAAAAAAAAAAGAACTATTTTTTTATTTATTTTGCTTCTTGCCAATGGAAGACAGTTTTTCCTCAGTCTTATACTAGTGAGAATCAAAGACCCCCTAGGCTGTGGGCACATCTATCACATCTCCACTGTTCATCCTGTCTTTAGGGCAAACAACCACCATCTTGCCAAACTCTTCTAGTAGGTGTGGCAATCTCATATGTTTCAATTTCTTTTCAGCCTGAGTAAACTCAGTGTTCTCTGTAATCCAAATGTCCTTTGAAGACAATGGGAGTTTAGGGTTTGCAAATGACTCAGACTTGAATGTGAGTTGAGTGTACTGGCAGAGGCAAGCACAGTGCTACCTTGAGATGAAGAGTGAGGAAAGAAGGTGACCTGCCGGCTCCTAGGCAAGAGCAATCAGGTACAAGAAATGACTCATTTGTTCTTTTGCATTAAGAATAGAATGGACTGGTCCTATTTCCCTTGAAGGTAATGGCAAAAGCCCCACTGACTTYGAGAGAAGCAAGACTGAGATGTGCTGTCCCTTTCTGCCAGGTGAGGTCTGTGATACAAGAGAAAGGCATCAGAGTTCCCTTGCCCAAAACCTCAGTTAAATGGAACCATAAATTACTCAGGAGAAAAGGAAAAGATGCAAGGGAGATAGACGATGGCTTTGGCTAGCATTCCAGAAGAGTTCAAATAATTTTGTTTCTAACTAGAGGCAAAATGCTCCCATTTGAAATGGAGTCAAAATTTCAGAAACTGGGAAGGAGGCAGAAGTCTACAGCCTAGACCTAAAACAGTAATATCAAATCATCATCGGAGAGGGCATTATTGTAGTACTTTTCCAGCCAGACCAGAACTAAGATGAACATGAGTTTGCAAAAATGTCCTTTACTTTTTTTCTTTAAAAAAAAAAATTGGCAAGGGTTCCCAGACACAAGTTACATAGGTAAGAGAGGGCAACCCAGGGCAACCGGAGTTGAGCCCACATACATCAAAGCAGACTCTGGCTTTGGCTACCTATCCAAACTGAGCCTTCAAAGGTTCTGATGTTGCCCTATTGTTTAGCTTGAATCTTGTCTAAGCTTGTTCAGGAGAACCCACATTCAGAAGTATGGGAGAAGGGAAAAAGAACACACATTTTCCAAACTGTGATTGCAAAACAAAACAAAAAAATGTAAATCTACCTGCTGCAGGGCAATACTGGTAAGCGTGGCTAGCTATTGTTGCTCCATGCTTTTCAATTTCCATATATTAGCATTCATTGCCAACATTATTAAATCCAAAGTTATTTGGATGCTTTGATCAGCAAATTGAATCTTGAGTCTATATATGATGCACCTATATTCACGTAAAGTTTACAAAACTATTGTATTTCCCTATTCTAACTTTTTCCCCCACATGCTGTGAGTTTTCATATATCCCACAGCCATACATTCCAAACACAGACTATTTTATTTAGTAATTTATTCAAGAATTTAGATAAAAAGAAAAGCAATGGAAATTGTTTGGCAATCTCTATATAAACAGCTCCTATACATTTGGGTTGAATCATCCAGTAAACTCTCATCTTGACATGCCTGTGACAGATAAAACTTTCATCACCAATATGCCCTCTTGACTTGGAGATCAGGATACAGAGGATCTGTATTACAAAATCTCTTTTACCCTTTAAGGCTATCACAAAAATTAACATCACATTAAACATAAGCAAGTCAGAATTTTGGCACTGTTTTTCCACTCGGCACAAATAACCGCACTCTCCATTGTCAATGGGGGAGAAACAACAGCAGTGGCAACCACAACAAAAGAGTGGATTGTATGTTCCCTACACAAAACAGAAAGCTGTGCCTATTCAAGAAATCTTGGCCATTTGTCAGAAATTACAGAACTGATGTTGGAGCCCAATATTAGCTCCAGCCAAAGCAATGGTGAATTACCTTGCCTTTGGAATCATCTCTATTAACAAGGAAAGACTCTCTTGCAGCACATTTCATATGGGCCTCATGCAGACTAAGAAACACCGAGCCACTTTCTTTCAAAAACCCAAAGTAAAATACATTTAAAAAAAGACCAAAGTGAATGCAAATGGATTCACTCTGAGTGGTTAGTCTATTATTTGCCCTTTTTATCTCTTCTTTTTCTTTTGAAGCTGAGAAATTAAGTGAAATGCTGAAGAGAAAGCCAATCTCACAGTGCTACCACCTTATTAATTTGTTACAAAACGGCTTTAAAACAGCAGCATTTTTTGGGTAGCCGTAAGAAGTGAGTACACACAATTCACTGAGGAGTATGTTTTCTGGTTTACCCATTCCAATTCTCATCGGAAAAGGGGGAAGGAGGGTGCAGAATAAGACTCCTTGATACTCTGCTGATGTGGCTTTGCAGCAGCTTCATGAGTGCTGGCAATCCTTTAAAACTGGCAAGGGGTGCCAGCGCCAGCCTGCTGACTGCTGGATGAATATATATAGTGCAAATAATGCTGTTCTTGAATCAGTTTTTCCCAAACTCCCACATAAACTTTCCACAGGAAAATCTCATCATGCCTGCACAAGTGATTTTATGAATCTAGCTTTCAGCTTTTGATAGAAGATTTCTTACACTACTGGCTTTGATTCTTTATTGCACAAAGGGGTGGTGCCAAAAGCCCTCACATTAGCCTAGACCATACAGACATCAGAAATTTAATTTAAACATCGGTAATCTGCCAGGATCGTAAAACACATACAAAAAAAAAAAATTCTTTTTTTTTTTTTTCCCCCAAGAAGTAAGTATGTAATTTCAGAAACACACATACAACATAGGTGGCAGAATCGGCACACAGCAATGTATACACAGAAACTAAAACTACCAATGGGAGCAGAAATCTTCAGTCTGCAGAGACAAACAGAAGTGAATAGTTGTTTTATTCCTATTGAAGATACATTTTGAAACACGCTGGGCACTATAACTCTTTTCCAGCAATAACGCGCCTAAATGTTCCTTAAAAAAATACGTAACTACTTCTCAAAAATGTTACAGACAGGTACAACCACAGATTACACTAATATTTCCTTTCTCAAAAATCCCCTGTACACAAGCAAGTCTTACCACATTGCTCTTGTCTTCCTCCTCAGAGCTGCCTTCATGCCACCTCAATTCCCAGTTTGGTACCTCACCAGTTTTAAGAAATATCCAGCAATGATGTAGAACTGATTAGTTGCACTGAGATGTATCCCACAAAAAGTTAAAGCTTTTGCCATGTTWTCACTTGTAAAGAAAGCAACTATTAAAGCAGCTTCTGGATTCACTGGCATTTTTGAGTCTAAAAAAAGTCCCAAAACTACTTGCAGAGGCTACAACAGCACCTTCTTTGAAGTAATGTTACAACTTGTGCAAAGGAATTTGGGATGTACCTGAGATCTGAAGGTGCAGGCTACAAATTAACACAGCCAATTAGGTGGAGAAACTGAGAGTCCAACACGGATGGGGTGAGATAACCACAACTGAATACAAGAACTGCCAATTGTGAGCCAGTTGGCTGAATACAGATCATGTCATCCTGCTCAGCTAGCTGCTGCCCATCAWTAATCTGGTGCTGTTTGCTCTCCCCATGACAATGAATCCAAGTTTGGGCTGCTTTTAATTTTCCAGTCTAGGAATAGCTTCAGAACATCCGCAATTGTTATTTCAAACAACCCAAGAAATAAATGTTTCATCCACATATCAATGTGCAAATTCCCAAAAGGGCATTCGTCAAGTGTAAATAATTACTCCTGTAACAGTCTGATCCGATAAACAACAAGACATAAGGCTGCAATAGTGATCTTCGTACCATTAACAGTCAGGAGAGAATCCATCTTCTAAAATTACTTGATTAACTGATACAGTACCCAAAAACAGTGATAATGCTGTACAGAATGTTTCACAATAGATATAGTCATTTTTTAGGGATTAGTATTAGCTATAAATTTCTTATTCCCCGAAATCTGGTACAACCGGATTTATACTGCAAAGATGTCTTCCTTTGAAGAAGGCTGAGATGAAATCAGAGCAAATTAAATTTAAGCACCTCTTAAACAATCCTTTTGTTAAGCAGTATGTATTGAAAGAATAAGAATACATGAGAGAAATTAGAAATTATCTTCATAATTTGGCCGTGGCTTCTCTTCATGTGAGTAATGAGAACAGCCCAAGATCACAGATAAAAACCTTAAAGTAATAAGACATTCGTACAACCATTTGTATGTAGATAACAAGATGAGCGTATGTGTGCATACACAACCTAAAGAAAAGAGACTGCAGTAAACAGATGTATTTGTGAAGTAGATGGTACTTGGGTCTTCTCCAGCCTCAAAATCTGCTGATTAAACCAAACATAGACCTGAGTCTCCCTTTTAAAAAAAAWAACCTCATTATCATTGAATCCCATATCATCTTGATAGGTCTTGGCCCATTAATAAAAAAATAACTACTCTTTATGACTYCCAGATCTAAAGCAATAATTTGATTTCCCATCCTATTACACTCTAAGCTGTTGCAGCTCTGGATCGCCTTTGAGTGTGAAACAAAAATACCCAACAGCTCTGCTCATAACCCTCATGCTTCATTCACCCCCAGTGGAACCCACACGTTGCTCCCATTTTGCCTGCTCGCAAGATGGCACGCTTGTCTCACGCCAACCACACAAATAAAGTCTGTCTTATGCTCACAGCATCAAGGATAATTAAAGGTTAGGCACGGAGGTGGCAGCACCACGCTCCCACACCACCACGGCACCGGCAGGGCTGCAGGTCCGTACGCCCGTGCCGCGGCGCCTCAAACACCATGTAGGCAYTGACCTGCTGCTTCTCGCTCCCCGAGCTCAGATGTGGGAAACAGGGGGGGCTTGGAAGCTGCAAAGCCCAGAAGAAAAAGTGGCTTCTTAAGCCCAAACTTATCCACATAGAACTCTCCTGGCCTCTGAGCTAAAGGGAACTCGTGTAATTCACCAGTACACTGTAATCTGGGCAACATACACACCCTTGATTAGACTCTAAAATTACTGAAAATTACCATCTCCCTTGCGTCTTTCTAACAGCTTGACATATCAATGCCTAATGTCTCATTATGTTTCAATTTGAATCATGACTGTAAATCACTGGAAATACACAACAAGAAGGAGACATAACATTTGGGTGAAGAAAACAAGGAAGAATGAGAGACTGCATACTAGAAACTTTAGGAAAGTACTAAAATTAGCAACAGAAATATCATATACAATTGAGAAATGGCTAGTCTAACGGACATAGTGGAATAAAGACCCCATGGCTCCCTCATCACCGGTAGAGTTAGGATTTGTTCAGATTTAAAGAAACGTCCTTTTTTTTTTTTTCTTTTCTTTAAAGACAGGTTTGGGTAAYAGAAACAATAGGAACACAACAATATTGTTGTAACTGTTGATTTCACTCACATTCAGTACAAAAACAGAAAGGATACCATTTTTTATTTTAATTGCAGCAAGAGTGCATAAAGTCAGAGCCTTTTGTTTACATGGCAGACAAGTACACATATTTAAGTGCACACATAGGCCCTTCAAGCCAACCGGTATCCTTTATRCAGGTAACCAGCTGCTAATCATTGTCTGCAGATCCCTGCATTTTGCCCTGAATTAACAACATCACAACACAATTTGATCGTTAACCCAGCAAAAGTGAAATATATCTTAGGCTGTACTGAAACCAGCATGTGAACACTGTAATTGGAGTTCGAGAAGTGAGGAAATGTCAATGGTTTAAGCATCAAGATGAGCAAAAGGAAGACCATGTGCAAGCTCACACTGCCATAGCAATGCTGTGCAAGCTGGAAACACTGAAGCCACATGAAAGCACCAGGCACTTCTCACTGCCAGTTAAACTGCTTCCTGTAATTATAAATATACAAAGGTTAAAGTAAGAAAATTATTACAACGCACTGATAGAAAATGAATTCCCAAATACTCAAAAGATTAATCAACAACAGTCTATCAGCATAAGACACTGTGGCAACACACAGCATTTCTGAAGCAGACAGCCTGGCACTTTATGTGCTTTGCTACATGAGAAAAATCCAACATCAGATCGTGGGTGCATCCCAACTGTGGGATACTCTTCTGCAGCTCCCAGCTCCAAATGCTCACCCTGGCAAAATCCCGACTGCACGTCAGAAAATCTGGTTTGGCACCATTCTCCTAAGCATTTTGGACTCCATCAGTAGAAACTCAAGAGAACAGACAAAGCGCAACATGCGCCATCCAGCAGATTAGGACTGCAGTGTCTGGTCTGCAGGAGAGAGTCAGCAACTGCTCAGTGCTGGCTTATGTTTCCTACAAGCACTCCACATTTCAGCAATATTAAAGAGACATTTTCTGCTCTAGTTATAAAGCCATTTTTTCTTTTTTTCCTTTCTTTTTTTTCCCTTAAATAAAATAGTAAATTATTAAAAGAGAGACAGACTTAYGGTTAGGCTAGTAACCATGTACTGGGAAATGTCGCTTAATTTCCTTTGTGTCCTCAGAAAATCAGCCCTATACACTAATCACTCCCACGCCAAAACAGTCGTATCATGGCTATGTTTACACTGTTTTTGTAACACTCATCAAAAAGTGAGACTGGCCTTGAGGCCAAATGACAAAGCAGAGACTGAAACTCTACTACTTTATTCTCAAGTCACTTCTTTCCATTTGAACTAGTACATCAGGGTCTAGAAGTCTCATTTCAACCAGCTGCATCACAGATGAGCTAACAAGACAAATACTCAAGTGTGTTTATACAGAAAATACTAAGGAAACTGAACGATAACAAAAGTTTTGTGGTATCTTCAATCTAGAGAAATACAGAGATATAATACAGCAAACTACTGAAAATTGTACTGCAGGGAGGAACAAAAACTAGCAGGAAAAAGTGCACACTCTGTGAAATAACAATCCCTTACACTTTAACTGTGATTGAAGAATGAAAAAAAGAAAGAAAAAMCCACAGTAAGCTGACAACAAATATAAACCAGTCCAAATCATACTTTAAAAGGCCTGATGTTTCAGGCAAAAATTTGAGCCGAAACAGGTAAGTAATGATGTCACAGATGATAGCGCATTAAGAAAACTATTTTTAAATGTTCAAGAAAGATTAATTTTCCTGAAAATTCATCAAGATATGGAACATGTAACTCTTCTCTTTATGAACATGTGAAGTGCAGCTCATTTAGACTACAAACACAATTGCTAGCAGCAGGTAAACATTAGGGAGGGAAAAGCTTAGGATCCAGTTGGCATAAGAACAAATAGACTAGCCATGATTAACTTTGGGCTGAAAATGAGAAGGAAGGGTTTTAACTGACAAAGCAGTGAGGCTATGAAACATCCTTCCACCAGACGCTGTCATGGCAAAAAAACTCTACCTAATTTTAGGATAAAGGTGGGTCACTTCATAAAAAGGATTACATACTGTGGTTGATGTTCAAAGAGCTATCCACTGCTCACAATTCCCACAGAACTTCAGGACAACAAACACAAATCCATTTTTCAGTGTATGTGCAGCCTTACCACTATTCCTTAAGAATATACATGCCAAGGGCACTGTTTCCTCAAAAGCAGTTGGGGTGAAAGTAACTCTTTRTCTCTTATCATTTTCTAAAAAATATTTTTATTTTCATAGTGAACTTCTGCATTCCCTTTAAGGTAAATAGTTTTAAAAACACAGTATCTTCTACCTTCAAAGTAAATACAAGATATGCTTTACTTACTTGGGCAGCCAGAATTAACTGTAACATTACAAACCTCTTGTGAAAAAAACCATCCTTTCTTTCTACCGTCTTGCCAGTCATTTATATGTCTGACTGTGCCATACTGCAAGCAGGCACTGTACATTCTTTTTGAATTTTGAAGGCAGTTTAATTATTAAAAATGCAATGAGAAGGCAATTCTTGAGCCYACTACATCAGTTTCAAAAGACACACCCAGAGTTGCCAACACTGCTTTACCAGAAGAATCTAACAGCTACATTTAAAAGTGAAAAAAAATTATACAGGTAATTTTCAGTAAACTGTGTACAACGTCTGAGTAGGACAGCAGTCTACACACAGAATGCAACCAGATCGAGTTCAGGCATTTTGAGACTACACATTTCTGGTCATCAAAAAAGAAAAGAATTTTTAATGGTTTTTTTTTTTTTTTTTTTGGGGGGGGGGGGGTAACACTGCACATTAAAATTCTGCATACAGTTTTCATAACTTAATCTCTTTGGATGAAACTAAACAGGTAATAGGTGATACTGCTGCTGCTGCAGTCTCTACTGAAGAAAATAAACCTTTTGCTCCAGTTCAATGCAGAAAGAACACTGTCTCCCTGCTCCTTCTTGAAGCTACCACMGCTCTCTAGATTGTTGCAATACCCCTGTTCTCACATAATCCACAATGCCAAAACAGAGGTGGCTACACAGAGAAGCCTGATGTGGTCAAACTGTCCAATGAAAGTGATAGAATGCCTAAAAAGCTTTTTATGGGGTTCATTTGGGCCTGACCAACCTTCACATATTATTTTGGTTTAGCTGTGTAAACACCAGGCCATTTGTTCCAAGTTTCTTCTTTTTCCACACTAGCACAATACATTACTATTGTTTTGTTTGTTTTTTTTTTTTTTTCTTTCTGCTGCACTGAAATGCATTTAAACATTTATTTATATATTTATTGTACATATTGTCTGCTAGAACCAGGGCTCTTGGATAATCCTTGTTTGGTAATCCTTTCCAGCATTTTGTTTCTGCCTGACATAATACATAAAGGTCTTTTTCTCCTTTGAATATATTGGCACTTTTGCTTCAGCTTGCGACAAAATGCGAAGACTGAAGATTTCCACCACTAAATACACAGAGGAGAGGGTAACCCTGACAGAGTTCTAAGGAAAACTTRGTTACATTTCTCATCAGGAGCAGCACTGTCACCGAGTCAAGGAGAGAGTGCCACGGGCATATCCAGGAGCCAGAATCTGAATTTTATGATGTATTTAAGCCCTACTGGACCTGACGGGGACCTGCCCATCCTTCACCACCRTCTGGGGCCCAGGCCCTGCCCTCTGCCTGCACCCACACTCTGCCCAAAAATGCCCTGCTCGCACCCCAGGGCTGGCAGGGAGCCGGTCAGAATGTGCCTTTCAGTGGCAGGCTTGGATTAAAGGAGCTCACTTCTCCTCCMGAGAGCCCAGCTCCCATCTCCTTCTCGGCCTTTGCAAACTCAGCCAGCACTGGAACAAGCACTAGTCCTACACAAGCCAAGAAAGGGTCACACACACCTGAAAAGCCTCCAAACCAAAGCAGTGCCTATTCCTCACCCAGCAGGATGACAAGGCAGGTCACCATACTGATGGTCCTGGGCCAGGGGCCACACTCCTGGCCTGGCTGACGGCTTCTGCACACCTGCAGCCCACCTTGCCTGCACACAGGGACACAAAACCATCCCTGACAGTGTGGGGGAATGAAAATAAGCCAGGCCTTAAAGGAAGGAACAATTGACATGTCTTCTTTTAAAGAAGGGAGAGGGGGAATAAAAGATTTCAGAAGAAAATAATCTTTATCTGGCAGAAAATATAAGTGCTGTCATCAGAAAAGTAAAATCATTATTGCAAGCAAACTGATTCATTAAGTAACATGCAGAGGAGGATTATAATACCCTCCTTGCTATTAAAATGCTTTGAAACTATACTTCTGTCAGCTATGCTAATGATACTCTGCTTTTATATTACACAGCAAAAGCTATGTTCTGGGTAGAATTTGGTGCGCTGTGTCACACAGGAGTTCACATTAGAAAAGCACTTATTAGTTCATATTGACTATAAACATGTTTTAAATGCACAGAAAACCAACCACACCATACAGAAACTGGAGAGAAGAGTGATGAACTGGTCCACACCACACCAAGAGATACATTCCCGTTCCACGCAGGAACCTCCTTCTATGAGTGATAATCTTATCTTTGGCATATTTTCTCCAAAATAAAAAAAAACTTCTTGAATGTTGGAAGTCTAAMCAATTTTTTGTTTCCTTATGTCCACATCTGAATACTAAAGAAGAGCTCGATTAGAAATAAACTATCCATTTATATTTACCTTTTTTCCCAGTAGAAAGGATTTTTATTTCAGTGAAATAAAGGTCTGGCATATTTTGATAACTTTACATAAGCCCTTATTAAATACAGCAAAATTCAGGTTCCAAAACCCAGTAAAATTGGCACAATCAAATTTCTATGTGATTTATCAGCTTCACTGTCACAGTTACTTGGTGCATTTCTCTGCTTGGTTCTCTCTGTAAGCTGTCAGGAGAAGTCACTCTATCAAACAGAAATGTAACACTATTTTTATTGCTTATCTCTTTTGCCTTGGGTTACATCAGTAAGTCATCTCCCTCTGTCAACTTGACAAGAGTCTTTTTGGTGTTGACCTTAAAAGGACACAGCTGTGACAACTTTGGTTTTCTTTTTTTTTTTTTTCCTGTTAATAGTTCTCAGCTGAACATTTGTTCTTGGTAGTCCAGGATCTTCATGTGGCACTGTTTTACACCCCATGAGTAGACTGAGCACAAAGCATTGGACACTCAGCCCCACAGTATTTTCCAGCCTTTATCGCAAGAGGCACTGGAAAAGTCAGAGGTAGATAMTATTCCAGCAAAACCATGATTAATTACAAGAGGTCTTCTAGATTTGGTCTTATTTTCTTAATGCTCTGTAATTAATTAATATAAACATACATCCTTATTTTCACAGCCTTTGCTCAAGATATTAAGAACTCCAATCCCTGGACTCAATCCCCCCTGGCATTTTCTCTTGTGTTACATAAATAACTGTGGCTGACTCTCTCCAAGCCCCAGCATTTGAAGATCAGGATGAAAAATCTGCTCAGGGTTTTAGACTTAAGAAGGCAGAATATACTATGAACTGCATTCTGTGAACTTGCCTTAATACAATACCGCAGTTAGGGGATATTTGGAAAATACAAAAATATCTAGGTAATCTGAAAACAGCACTTCTGTTTCTCCCATGCACCATCCAATAAACGCAACACATTACTGATTCAAAGAAATAATATGCCTTTGTGCCAAATACCTCAGAAAGTAAAGAGAAATAAGTACACAGCATATTTCAAATTCATTGCACTTTTTGCGCTGATGGTTACCTATGTGAACACAGACTTCAATCACAGGAACTTACACATTGCTCATTTAAGCTGTGACTTAAAGTGGCAGGCCAAAAACATCAACATATGCTTACAATGAGGTTAAAAGAAAATAWGTATGTTTTCACTGTATTTCTGAAAAGTGAGAACTCAGGAAATATTTCTTAAAACATAGTAGTTTTATCAAAAGAAGGAGTCTTTCTCTGGATAGTGACTTGTGTATGTTGTATCTATATGCTCTTAATCAAGCAATTACACAGCTCAACATTGTCTTTTGTGTTCACACATGGTTTTATGTTGATACACAGTACARATTTCATTCCATGTTTCCCATTTTCAGGTAAGAAAGTTTCTTTATGGTTTGYGAAAGCTGGAATTATATTAAGAATCATTAAAAATCTCTTTAAAGTATTGTTCGTCAGTTCAATGATACCCGAGGTACGCAGGAACGAAAAAAAGGTACATTTAAAAAACCTGTTTTACATTAGAAACTAATTTAAACGAAGAATTACATGTGAGTTGTTCACTGTGCATTGTTCATCCAATTGTTTTGGTTTATCACATCTAGAGGTAACAAAGCTCATCACCTTACACATTATTTATATCCAGAGAATGGAAAAAGAAAGTAAGTTTTYTTCTGCCTTTTTTTTTTTCTTTGTGGTAATCTGAGTTTTGAAAGTGAGAGTCACTGAGCAGAATGTAAAATGGAGAAAACAGTATCACTGCACTAGCATAGGAAGCCTCTGGAAGCCAATTTGATCATTTCCACAAACTGGTCCCAGGTGTTTAGACAGCCATTTCCACCAGGACTGTGGTCTGATGTTACTTAAAACTTTGGCAGCAAATAGGTAAACATGCACAATCAAACGACACATAAAGCTGCATAGACTTAGACCTAAACACTGATCAAAATCTGAAAATCATCTTTTTAAAAGGTATGTATTTAAGTCTTTTTTTTTAAATCTGGGTTTCTTTATGTTAAAGAAAACTTCTTTTTTTCTTTAAGTATTCATTATTGTGTACCTTGGTTATTCATATTAGATTAGTTAGGARTCCAGCCACTGTTTTAATATATACTGCAAGAGTTTCATGTAACACCTTTCGGGATAGAAATATGCTTTAATATACTATAAATTAAAAATCAAACCACATACATGATGCTACCAGTTTTGCTATGCTCCTGCAAGTATCTGCAACATCAGACTATTATGCGCGAGATGATCACAGAAGAGAAAAACCTAACTGGCAGAAGTCTCAATGGGCTTAAACCAGAACAAAAAAAGTATACTTAATTGAGGAGCTGAAAGTCTGTCTGCAGTTTGGCACATACTAAACATCACACCGTGTAATTTTATAAAAATCAAATAACTTTGCAAATCACTTCAAATATTTCCTTTCTCATTGGTTTTAATCATGTTTGAAAGAAGGGAAAAAATACAGGATTAAATGAAAGCAAAATGTAATGATCTAGGACTCTTAATTCTCCTGAACGTTCCTAAATTTTTGGATCATGGACCACTCTCAAACTTCAAACATAACAGGAACCACTATGCAGCCTTCACACCAAACTTTTAATTAAAACCCCTAAGTGGATGATATGATACTGCAGATGAGTATCATACCATGATTATATGTGTCTGTGTCTGCAGACCACCATCTGGAAACAAATATATTGAAGGATTAATTTTCCAAAAGGGAATGCTAGTCTCTGGGCTTCTAGGCATTTTCATTTTATATAGTGAGATATTACGCAGTATCTGAGTATGCAAATATCCTAAGACCTCCATTCTATGGGTTTGTAATAGTACAAGCATGAAATACCAGTTTACCATGACATTTTTTCATGAAATATCCAAGTCTATTTCAAGATGATTAGATGAAAAAAATTATTTATCCTGGTATCTCCCATTCAATCTAGACTGTTCGTTTCAAAGTTTTTTTTCTATGCAAAATGACTGGACTCACACCCTCCTTTTAATAAAGCACCCATAAAATGCGGAAAACAAAGTCATTTCCAAAGATGTCCCTGAAAGGGCCAGCCTACGAACAGCAAAAGCTGTACTTGCTTCACASTTATCACTACAGAATGCAGAACAGAATTTTAGAATTTATGTATATATACGCTTACATGTTTTATTTTTAATAKCCATATAGAGTATAAAAGAAAATGTTGTTTTATGTATATATGCGTRTATAAAAGCGTTCAGAAGGAAGGACAAAACCAAAAAGAGACTATATCCATTCTAATGGCTTTATCTAAGCGTATTGGGGAAGGGGAGGTGGGAAGAGAGAGAGAGAAGTTGGAGGTRGGGGGAGGATTGTCCTGAAGCTGGAGCGGGACAACCGTGACTGGTGTTTTGTGCCCAGCACTTGAGTGACAGCGCGGGGGTAAGAGTGGTTAATCACCGCGTTCTGGGAACCAGGCAGAGAGAGAGGGAGCAACTGCTTTCCGCAACACTTCCTGCGATAAGGAGCCAGCGCTGGCACACGGACACGGACACACACGCGAGAGGCGGCTGCGCGGCGCAGCGCTTCATGCGACTGCAAACGTGACCGCAGCCCTGCGCCCCTGACACACGGACAGGAGCACACTCAGCGCCTCCAGCTCCGGCCGATCGCGCTGCTCGAGTGCCGGGAGCCGGCGGGGAAAGCGAAGCCCCGGCTCGTCCCCTCCCTGCGCAGCCCGCGGCGGGCAGAGCCGCCGGAGCCCGCCCCGTACCCGCCGCCAGCGCTCCCCGGTGATGCTCGTTCACGACACGCACCCAGAACTTCAGAGCTGGACAAAGGCTGCCGGAGTGACGCCACAGCACAGCCGGTCTTCCATTTATTTTATCTTTAAGGGCGATCCCAAGTAAACTTTAGTCGCTCAAAGTCGGCGCGGTACCCCCCGCCCGTTCCCTAAGCACTGGTATTAAGCCTTGAAAGACTTGCAAAGAAAGTAAACAGGGCAGGGGAGGCAGGACAGGCATTAAGGCCAACACGTCCCATATCATCCAATAACTTCCCCTTACATGCCCAGTACAATGCGGGTTTGCTGATCACAGCTTTTCCACTGTACCAGAGCCAAGTGCAGGCAATTACTTACACTTATGTAGACTTTCATAAGAGATAACAGTTATCTCTATTGAAAGACACAAACAGGGGAGGAGGGGGGGCGGTTTCCTTATTTTTTAATTTGTCTTTCACTACCAAACTGGTTAAAAAACACACAAAAGGATTTCTGTGCGGGGTGCTGGCTCCCCTAGCCCTCCGAAGAGCCCCAGAGACAGCARAACGAAGTAGCAGCTCCACGGTCCGCCGAGGAGCGCTCGTCCAGGCCTGGATGGAAAAGCCCCGGCGGAGCGCAGCCCCCCGAGCTGCCAGCGCCCAGCTGAGGGTCCCGTAACCCCCGGTCCCACAGGTCGGGGGAGCCAGCGCTGGGCCGGGCAGGACTGGCCCTGGACTGCTGCGCTGGGCCCCCGCCCGCCGCGGGGACGCGCCCCCCGGGCAGGGGCATGTCCCGTCCCGCGGCGCTCCGGCTGATCCCAGCCCACGGGGATCCACGKAAAACAAGGCGTGTTGAGCCCTGCTGCCCCCACCAGCCACGGCCCYCTGGTCAAGATAAAGGCAGGAGCGATCTCCGTATTTTTAATGCAAATGAGATGCAGCCCGCAGGCTCTCAGCAAATTGCCAATGCATTGGGGATGCCACTGCTCTTTAGCTTTGTTTCCACTTGTGCTGAAAGTTGATGAGTGCTGGCTGTGTTTTTCTTCCCATCACCAAAGGACACAGCAYAGATATCGGAAGTAGGAAAACCAATGTTCAAATAGCACTTACAGACCAGATGGCCGCTGCCAGCATCTTTAGTTGTATCAATACTTCTACCAGTGCCATTTCACTGTATTTCTTCTAAAATTAATGTTGGATAATTGTAACTCAGAGCCAGAGTGTCTCTGAACAAAAGGAGAATATACTGCATTTATSGGGTGACCATCTCAGCATTCATGTTTTAAGCAGAACTGACCCTTACACATTTGAGGGAAAGGATTTCAGCATAGAAGGTCTGCCTGTGGTAATAAACCAGGGGCAKTTTACATGCTGCAGAAGTATTGCATGATAGCAAATGAAAGAAGGTTCCATTGCCTTAGTATGAACTCACCACAGGTGTGCTTAAAACAGATATTAAAAACATGATTCACTGTAATAAAGACACCCCAAACAACTATTTAAAGTGATTCAAAATACAACATTTGGGGGTGGGGAGGTGATGATACAGTGCACCTACTCCCCCCCCGCCCCCCGAAGAAAATACATGGTCCAATAATAATGACAAATAAATAATAACGATAATGGCACATATTTATACTCTATACAGAAGTACAGCAGRGTTCTCAAGATTAGTCTCGCTTTCAGTTTCACTCAGCGCTGAACTAGTCAGCTTTTCGTTTAAGAGGTGTGGAGTGTTACTTAGGAGTTTCAGAAAGTACATCGGCATGTTAAAGAAAAACAGAAAAACAGCTTCATAACCTACACAAGGAAATGCATAAAGCAGAAGATACAATTCTAACACACCACTCAACACATCTTTTCCTTCCCAAAAGCACAACAGACATAGGAATAGGAGCTTCAAATACTTACTAAACTTACGCAGATAAATAAATGAGTATCAGTTGCGTAACTTAAAAAACCAGAGGAAAAAGAAGGCGCAAATTTTTCACGGAAGCCTTGAATCACACAAGATGSTCATTTGCCTCATTCACATCCTCCTCCTTTCACTGCACTTCAGTAAGAAGAAGGCAGCCTTAGAAATACTCATCTTCAAAATCCAAAACATTGCAGAGACCACACTGCAGCAACAGATCTGCTTCACATGCACTGACGTACCTCCTCAACATCTGAAAGAAATTCCAGCTCCAGTCAACCCATAAGAGACATGTTGCCTGACTGTACCTTCATGGTATTGTTTATGAAGATGGTGATTTACACACTCATAATGATTTAAGCAGCTACTTTGCATACATTACAGAGAGAACCTGAAACATGTGACCTGCTTCACAGGGCAGGATTATACCTCTGTTCTTGTTGTGTCATGTGCAACCACATTATTTAGTAGTTAAAGGCAAGTGAGCACTCTGGCATTCTATTGCCCTCACCATGTATGCAGYGCGAGAGTTTCAGCATGCTTCTGAAACCAAAGGTGAGCCTCCCAACTTCTAAAGACAGACAGTTAAATAAATGATATGATTGTCAAAGGGGCTCAGTCAAACCCACCACATGGTTCTGCCCAATCAGGATTATGACGTTTGCTGGCAGACTTTTTAGGACCGGAAATCTTTCATGGTGTTAATAAATTTGTAACAATGATAATATTCTTAGTGACTACTCCAATACAAACTTTCATTAGCACTCACACCACCTCTTGCAAAGCACTGAGAATCTATGYATGATCATCATGAACTAGGAATAAACAAAAAAAACTTCAAATCCTTTTTTCTGATGTTGTTCTCAAGGAASAGACAAAACTTTTCAGAAAAATGGGAACACCTGAAGAATGGCCAGACTCTGCCTGTCAGCTCCTTCATAACTTTTAGTTGTTTTTATTGATCCATACACTTCTTATGCACAACTTCATTACTGCTTTGGTAATTAAAAGATAATTAAATACAAGACAGAGCATGTATCATGTATTTAGCAAGTGAACTGTTGTGCTGAAAAGTTGAATTCTTCCTGTCACTCATGGCGCAGTGATACATCAGTAACAGACGCCACAGGAGCAATTTTGGTGATGATCCAGTGGCTTACCGGAGCCACAGAAGACAGCAGCAAAGCATACGGCTCAGTATTCAAGGGAAGTCCTGCCACAAGGGCCTTCACACTTTGCAAACACATAAAACAAGAGCACATTCATGCAGGTTYACATCAATTTCAGAGCAAGTACAGCCAGTCCCGTATAATATGAAATAAAATCTGTCAAAGTCTGACTTTTTTTAATTTAAGAAAGGAGTGGAAGATCAGCAGGCTGACAGGGAGGTATCTTAGCAGCACCAGGAGTGAAGGCACCAAAGCTCTGATCACAGCTTTGCCACTGGCTCACTAACACTGCAGTTATTTAGATTCCCTGTGCCCTGGCTCACCCATCAGTACAATGGGTATAATACTTCATCCTGTCCTTAAGAGGCAATTACTGCTTGTAAACTACTCTGGGAACCTTGATTAAAATGCACTGCAGCTTTGCGATAAGTATTCCCTCTGAAAGAGCACACAAGCTGGGTTTTGATGGTGGGAAGTACTACCTGACGGCTGCAAAAGAAAAATAATCATTCTGAATGAGATGTATGTGCCTGACCTATACACATGTGTGGGTGGATCCCTCCTGGAATATTTTTTTTCTCCTTTTTTCAGTTACTATGTGTATACTGCAACAAGAGGAGCAGTGAGAACAGATAATTATAAAGCTTTTGAAAAGCTCTGGTATTTTCACCAGAGGATCACAGTGGGCAGTCTTCAAGAATTCTGATGCAGGACTCTATGTAATTAAAAAACATAATTATTTGTAATACTCCTAAACCCTGTTTTCATTAAGGAGAGGAGGGAAAGAAAAAGACAGATCACTTTAAATATGAATGCTTTATGAATAAAGAATTTTTTTAAATTGATGAGCATTCATTTTCCCATACAGTCACACAAAGTCTGAGTAGTTCATGTAAAACATAATTATCAACGTTTTAAACCACATTTTCCCCTTGAAAATAAATAAATAAGGACGCCAAAATCTTTTTTGTTCATTAAGAGTCAGATCCAGCAGAAAACATCTGCAGACTTCTAGACCAAGCAAGCCCTGGAAGGCCATGGTAYGGGCTGCACCTCGTGCCAACCTCAAAAATTTGGCTGGTTCAGAAAGATTTAAACAAAACAAAAAAAGCCCTGCAGCTTTACATGTCTGGGAATTGTGGAACTGCATTAGGTTTATGAATAAAGAAYAGGGGTGAGAAAAAAAACAACTCCTTTTAAAAAGGAGATCCCTCTCTCCCTCCTGCCTTCCAGCATTCTGGGTGCTAGACACAGGCTCCTCTTCCTTCTCAGGACACCATGGACATCAGTAAAATGTGGGGTCCACCTGCATGCCCTGCTGCACAGGGGGTGGGAGCCCCAAATCCCACACTCGCCCCCACTTGGCACGTTCACCAGGCACCCGAGCATCCAGCTCCCAGCCATGCTCCCAGACGTGTGGTAGTTGCCACTGGCAAACCCAAAGGAGCATCCCAGGGATGGGAGCCAGCCTGAGCTGTTCAAAGGACGCTGCAGGGCTACCACAGAGGGGCAGGCGCAGCTCAGGGTGAAGAGCCACCCCTGCAAAGGTGGCCAGGGAACACATGGTCTCCCCTGAACCAGCAGCCTCTCTAGCCCATGGAAGAACTGGGCCCTGTGAGCAGCCAGGATTTCTACCATGGGCTTGAACAGGCTCCAAGGTTCAGCAGAGAGAAAGAGCCTCGGCTACCGCGRGCACCCAGCAACTCGTATTTGGATTTCAGGCTGCCCTGAATATGTGTATGCAAACACCACAGGGGAACTCATGGCATTGCCAGGGCTRAAATAATGCAAAAGATTAGGATGAGGGCCCTGCTACTGCAGTGGATGAAAATTAAAGAACCTGCTTCTAGTATATTATCAAATYTTTAGACTTTTGATAGAAATAATGGCTTTTTCTGACTACACTACATCTTCACTACATCCCCCTTTGAAAAGCCAAGAAAACTCCCTCTGATTGAAGTCACACCTTGTCTTCTGCCCTATTCAGAGGACCAGCCTACATTTCAGATTGACACCCAGCTCATYGTGTGCAGCTAGCCCTGTGCAGGGAAAAGGACTGGGCAGGTATGAAAAGACCAAGTAACAGTACACCCATGTGTTCTGCTTCAAGCCATCCTAAACTTTTGGTTTTGCAAGTGTTCGTTTTACAGACACCTCCTCAAGAGGAACAGCAGCTGCAGTATGCTGCCTGGGTTAGCAAGATGTGATACATGCAGAGATATATTTTGGATATATATGAGGAGAGCACAGAGGGACTCTGTGTGATGACCATATAACTGCAGACACTCTGCAGGTGTGTATTTACAATACTATTTATATAGTGCTGAAAGTGGACTACATTAATGTACGGTGTGCATAATTCACTGTCATTAGTCCTGCCTTCCAATAACGTGGACCCTAAGATAAATAATATTGCTACAGCCTCTCCCAAACGATAAACAGACTTGTTAGTTCAGTTATATTTACAAAATTTCCAACTGCAATTAAAAATTCTTTTTAAATTATTAGAAGTTCTTGAAGTAAAACCTTTGTTTGAGATGAAATGAGCCAGCTGACATAAAAAATTCAAATGGAGAAGCCAACAGACTTGTATTTAAAATTAGGAATAAACTRGGTATCTTAAATAAATAGCATTATCCTGAATGGACACTAAAATAAACCATGTATTTTAACAACAGTAGATACAAAAAAATGATCATATTTATCATTAGAGTTTTATATACCTGTTGGGTTACTGCTTTCAAAGCCTTAAGAAGTGCACCAATGTCTTTGAATTAAAATACACATTCTTTATGCTAAATATCTGAAGGTGCTCCTGTGGGAAACACTGAATTCTACTTTTTTTTTTGTTTTAATTTTTTTATTAAAAAGAATAAAGCCTCAGCCTCAGAAAAAAAATAACCAAGTGGCAAAAATCCCAACTTTGTCCATTCAGCCTTTGATTCTGTCTTTCCCTTAATAAAATTGTTGACAGAAATTAAGCTAAACCTCACAACAACTTTTTCATCTTTCTTTAAAACCGAAGAGTTTAACTAGTCTRCAGTTCCATCAACCCTGATGCACAGCTTGCTACAAAGATGAGATCCATGTCATTTTTTTTTCCACATCAAACATTTAAGGAGGAATAAAAAAATATTAAAAGAAAAAAAAATCCATTGAAACTCTAAATTTTGGCTATAAAACATCTCAATGAGACACCAAGATAATGTCTCTCACAAATCACAAYAGTAGCAGTACAACCATCTGTAAACTCAGAATTATAGAGCCRGGGTTTTCCATATAATTGTAAAAAGTTTTTCAAAACACTTTATTTAAAACACTTTGCTCATTCTATAGCATGGGCATATAACTGAATCACTAGTAAAATTCACCATCTACTAGAAGAACAACTAAGGTAACTCAAGAAAGTAAAAGCTGAAGAGCTTACTGCTAGTAGTTTATGGGATAGCCCAACTCCAAAGTCAGAAAGAGCAAAAYATCTCCCTTTCATTAAAAGGGTAGGGAGGGAAGCTTTAAAAGGTACACAATTAGTTAGCTTTGCAGTGATTAATTCAACAACTGCAAAGCCAAAAACAACTTTAGGCACTTAACCGTGAAACTGTCAGTTCTCTATGCTTGACGATAAAGCATCTAAAAAGTAAACATTAACTTCTGTGTTTTTTCTACGTGCATTTCCATCATGAGAGGACGATAACTAAAAAATTACCAGGCGAGCTCAGCARAGGCTTCCTATACCTTACCGCCCCTAGCAAAGAGGGAAGATGTGCCCAGATTCCCTTCCTTTTCCTTACTGCCAGCTCTAGTTAGACAGTTCATACCGCTCCCGAAAACCTGACAGAAGGGAYTGAAAATCAGATTGAAAACCTCTTCCCCAAGGACGCAACGAKTTCATCGTAATAAGGGAGCTTTAAGGATAAGGCGACCCCTATACTAACCACGTCCTATCCATATCACAGAAAGAGCAGGCAGCAGTTCTTGCTCAGACCTACAGTCCCAAGGAAGCAAATGGAAGCTCTGCACAAGTAAGGAATGCAGAAGTGTATACTTCATCATCTCTTTCAAATAAACTCCAAAATTGAAGAACTATTGAACAAATTGAAAAAGACCAGGAAGGTGACRAATTAAAAGAACAAATCAACATATTGCTCTGACCTGCAAATATTTAATTCAAGCACATTCTTCTTCCAAACAAGATGCCTGTGAGTGTTTTGATGGCTGCTCATAATCAAATGTGTCACTCGCAAAATTATAGCGTTCAAGGAGGGGACCAGGCAACTGAAAATGGCTTTTGCTATAAGTATGTCACAAGCACGTCTTTTAGTTACCTCAGAATTGCACACGACTTCACTTCATTCCTTTGCACTGGCTCCGTGCAGGTTGCTTCAYAGAAATATAACTGCAGTAATCTGCTTGACAGTAAACAGTAATCAGTAAACACTACTTACTGAGCAGATACGTGCCCCTGCTGTTCCCTCAGTTTACCTATTCCTCCATCTCTGCCTTCCACTCTCAATCCCCTCGCTCTAAGAAATTTTAGAGGGGGGAATAAATAAATATAGRTAGTGAAACAGTGAAATCCCATAGCTGGTAAGGTTTTCCTCTTTGAATGGGCAAATTCCTAACTCCGTGCAGCTCCAGACATTGAAGGATTAGATCCTAACCAGGGAAAACACAGGAAAATGGTAATAAATATTGCATGGTAATCCACAGGAACTTTAGTCCCAATGTGATTTTTCTATAGTCCTACAAAAAAACAGCATTACAACATCCATAATCTCAGCTCATATATCAGAGCACTCTCTCCGTTTTCCTTGCCCTTCCTTCTTCCATGTAGTGTATTTTCTAAGAAAATATACTTTTTCTGCAAAAGTCAATGCAGTCCCATTCCAGACCAAAAGAAGCACAGCAACTCTGTGAAAACTACCATGGCACATCGCACTGCACAGAGAAACAGGTGAGGAGTGCAGGGTTTATGGCAGCATTACTCTGGAAGGAGCTAATCTGAAATTCCTTCCGACAAAAGAAGTCACATTTTGCTGGAGATAAAAAAATAAATAAATTATATTCCTGCGCAGTGAGAGCACTTCATGTTGTAGCGGGTTTTACAATATCCTAGTTTTCTTTCTATTCAGGCATATGTCTTTTCAGCAGTAAATTCTGAAGACCCAAGAAGGCAAAACTTGCTTAACCATGAGTCTCCTTTCACCTGATTAAAATTAATTCCACAGCTGCTGCTTCTTTCTCCTGTAACTATTTTTTTAGCTCCTTCCCACTGACAAACAGCCACTATAGATACAAAAATATTTTAAAATGTCAGCTTTTCAGATTCTTAATTTTGTCCTATTCAGGTAAAATGTTTTGCAGTGTAAAGTTCAGCAGAGTTGCCAGGTCATCTTTCTTAGTAAAGATTTTCACATGCACAAATAAAAACTGAGGAACGACTGAAGAAAAAAAACCCTAGACAAACGATTTTAAATGTTCCTTAGATAATGCAGTACCACAACAAATCTCCAAGGAAAGTTAAGCTGAGACTGCCATGAACACCAAATAAATCTGCACCACTGGGATATTTAAGGTCCAATAAATCTTACTTTCCAGTGGTTTAAAACTCMAAAAGATAGTTTTGCAGCTCTAGACTCTGTCTGCCTACAAGCTATCAACTCAGACCTGCCATTTGTGAGAAATATTTTCAGAATATACTCATGTTTGCTGAACTACCAAATATGAAAACCTTTATTAAAAAAAAAAAACAAACCAAACCACAAGCACATATATGCATACATAAAAACCAACCAAACAAGTTACTTTCTTCTTCTGTTTGTATGAAAATGATCAAGAAATTTGGTCCAAAATGCCCATATTTCCAATTCAAATTAGTACTTTTTCAGCTATCTCTTGTTGCAGTTAAATATATATATATATATATATAAAAGCAAAGCAATAAAATTCCTCACAGAAAAGCCAAGGGTTAACATCAGCCTAAGAAATCACACCAACATGCAATTTATCTGATATTGTTAAAAATACTAACTGCTGAAATAAGTCAGATGTTATAAAAACAGCATTTTATGTACTATGCTGCAACTGTCTGCAGTTTGGTTATATCAAAGGCACGTTTTGTGGATTATGGAAGTCACTGCTTCCCTTGGCCTGACAAAAATACCCTGAATGCCCGTGGATGGCACGGCACGCAACCTGGTGAGGGCATTAGAGGCTGCTTCCACAGAAACGAAGCTGCCACACCAGACCTTCAGTTTCTACCCTGCTGTTCTTCGCTGCTGTCTCCACAAGCCTTTTGGAGAGAAGTTGGTGAGSACAAGATACGAGCATGCCCGTGAAGCCAGTGAGCAGCAGCAGGGCTCAGAAGCAGGTGCACTTCCCAAACCTGCCTTTAGTCCTCATTCCCCTTTGGGAAATGAACTGTTCTTCAACCACAATAGTCGTTTATAAGGGTGACAGACCAACTGTGGTCCTGCTGAAAGGCAGGTTCACCCAGTGAAATACTCCTTGACCATCCTGAGTGGGGCAACATGAAAGCAAGGTGGCCCCTTACAAAATGTTGTTACTGTGTCCTCAGTCCGGGGAAACTGCTGTAAAGTATCAAACTGTCCAACATGAAGCCCCAACAATCAAAGTCCCCTCTCAGTAAGCTGCAACAGAATTAGAAGTTGCCCAATGAGAATCGGATCTTACTCCAGATGAAGCTACTAGAAGTTTTGTCCCTTCCAAGTACAGGCGGAGATCAGGGACATAATCAGGGGGATTAATCAATCTTTGGTCAATTTTTGGTAGTATCTAAGTTTCTGCTGGGTTGACAGGCGAAGCAGGTAGATTAATTGTTCCAAAAATCATTTGCCAAAAAAATCAAACTATCCTGAGCACTAAAAAAAAAGATCAAGTTATTCTAAGCTTTGTTTTCCTGCTTGCAAACCTSATGTCACAAACAACTGAAAGGCAGCGATGTAAAATGGATTCTTGCTTAGATTTGTAAATTTTTCCAGGAGTTGTAATATCCTGCATTTGATGACATCATGAAACTAGCAAGTAAAAGTTGGTTTTCAATTTGTTCTACTTTTCCCTCATTAGTGTCTGTGTCAGAAACAAAATAAGAACCCTCATTAAGTCACATTAAATTCTTTAAACTCATTAAGGGCTCAGAGAAAGAACAATACAAACACTAGTGTTTTTGTAAAAAAATTATGCAACACAGATGGACTTCCATTTCCATGTATTTTTAGAGTGGATGTATGTGCGTAGAGCAGCTGAAGAGAACGATCTGCGTGAGGCAGAAACAGAGCAACAGAGACAGAGGCAGAGCATACCTTACATATGACAGAATGACACCTAGATAGAAGTGAATTATGCATGATCACTTYTGGCCTGATATTGATGAAGCACTTAATGCTTTGTGTCCTGAGTTCCRGCAGAGCTGGAGTCAGTGCCATACTCCACACTTCTTTTCAACTAACGATTCTTTGGGACTTTCTACGGGGAATAGACAGCCTTGAGGGCCACACAGCCAGCCAGCACAATCAAGTGGCAATCAAACWTTTTGTCCATGGACTACTTTGATTGCAGCTGCTGTAGCTACCATATATCTGACTGTAGCTAAAGAAGATATATCTACTAGTCATGCATATGGACTTACACCTAAGATACAGGTGTGTGCAGAATTTCAACAGTCTTGGAGAGTATCTCTGGGTGTGCAAAGGGTGGGTATTTGTTAGAAGATTTATTGTAGCTGAATGACTCAGATATATGTTGTTGATAACTTCTGATCTTACCCCCCATAAGACTGGAAATATGAGCTCRATGCCACAAAATTATTTACATTCCTCCAGTATGCTCAAACAACTATTACAGGATTAATTTAATCCATTACATTATTATTTTTTTCATGACAGACGTAGCATGCAAATAGGAGTTTAGTTCTAAAGAAAACTCCGGATCTGAGGAACTTAAAAGGAGACTAATTGGACGGCATAAATTTCAGATGTCTGCAGCAGGCCACAGAAAGAAAACAATATATACAGTAGATGGGAGACATGAGTTACTGTTTCTTCCTTCCTACCACTGTAACAGCTGAAATGAGAGGTGGGATTTTTACTGACAGCCCCCAGATTTCAGCCTCCAGAGCTGGGTGCCGGGGCAGCACAGGCAGGAAGCCTCTGTTCAGAAGTTCTCCTATCCCATTTCTCTAGCAGAGGCAGATACTGTTTACCTGCAAGGCGTATGGTAAGGCTAATCTATTTTCACAAGGTTTTCCCTCAGGTATTTGGGGAAAGGTTTAGTTTATTCATCGTGTGTGTGCGTGTGTGTCCGTATCTATTTGTGCAGGAGGAGAGGGCTCAGCAATGATYGACATGTATTGCATTTTTGGTTTGTACTCTGTAACTGCAGCTGGCCAACACCTGATGCGTGTATTTAATACACCTAACACTGAGAACTCTAGGAAAACAAAACTATGTTCAGATTAGGAAACTGGAGTTATCTTTCTTTCATTAACTAAATTCAACATTTCACCTGTATAGCACATTTTGGATTATGTTCCACATAACTCACAGCTTCTCCCTGAAGAGTGGTGTGTGAGAAAGTCAAGRAGACCCGTAAGTTGGAAACACTGAAACTCTTCTACCCCCAAAGAAAATTGCTTTATCCTAACTCATTTAACTTCCATTAAAMATTAAACCACATCTGAATATAGGAATTTTAAGCAATACTAAACTTCAATATCTACTTCAAACTTTCTTTAGGTAAATTGAGATATTGTTTTTTTTWAAATAATCCCTGTAAAGTCACTGGCATATCCAAAAGCAGTCTGCAAGGTATTTGGCTAGGCGGATCATGCCCTTTTTTCCCCCTTCTTTTTAATTAACTGCTAGCAAAAATTCCCGTGCTTTTTTTTTTTTTTTTTTTTTTTTTTTTTTTTTTTTTTTTTTTTTTTTTTNTTTTTTTTTTTGCTTTGTTTTTTGTTTTTGTGAATCACAAAGCTGTATGTTTAATTTTTTAAGTTGCAGTATGTACTTCAGACTTGCAGACTTTGCAAAGTAGGTCAGGAATACCCAAAGGATACACATTTGAAGGCTACAGATAGCAGAACACACCATTTACGGCTTTGTATATACACATACATACACATTCTATATAATATTGGTAGATAGATTCAATCATTTAAACACGCTACATCTACACAGCGTGTTTCAAGAACATTCAGATATTTACACTGTTAGATCACCACTCATTTTAGACCCACTCTAGTGCCAGCTGCCAAAAAAAGGTACACAAATCAAAATAAGTTACCTTTGTTCAAACAATACTGCTGTTCATTATATAATAGAAACTGTCATGCTTAATCTTCCAGGAACCAAGAACTGGTACATTCTTGGATCAGAGGTGGCTTRAAATGGTTGGAGGCAAAACTGAAGCACACTGTTTTAAGTAAATCTTGCTGAGAAACATAAGCATATTGATGATTTTTAGCRTCGTATTTTACGGACTTTTTTCACCAGATATATTAATAAACTAAAAATGCTGGAATGTTTTCAAAMAACAGAGAGATGAACACACCAGCGATTTTTCTGTAACATTTTTACAATATCAAATTATACATTTCCTCCTGCACATTGCTAAATGTAATGAGGATCTGAAAAGTATGCTTGAGAATAGACACCATGATGAAGAAAAATGTACATAATGAAAATAMACCAAAATGAAATTTTTCCTTGAGCATTCTCAGTATTATCCAAGTACCCCAATGCCTASTGTGGGCACTAAGCTACAGGCTGTGATCTTCATTTTCCATTAGAGATGAAAAAATTGCTAAAAGCAGCATTCGAAAATATGTCTACGGCATGATATAAAGAAATACAGAAAAAATGGCAGAAATGCCTTAAATTCTTCAGAGTTGGACCGTGTTAAAATCGTATTTTAACCTGGAAAAATGCTAAATTAAAAAGAAGCACACTTCACTTATTGAGGAAGATCTGTTTTACAGCATTACAACTCCWGGACTTCTTCAGATTTTTAAGTATTTTACAATTTCATCTTAAATAACATGGATTATTAAATAATCATCAGGCAGACACAATCTTACTTACAGACAGACACAGACACACACAACTCTGCAGAGGCCAATCCTGCAGCTTTTACTGAATCCAAAAGTCCCCCTGACGACAGTGAGTATTTTTCAAGAATGAGAATTGCAGGATCAGGCCCCAAAAGTGCTTATGAAGATGAGATGTTACTTCAACAGATTGAATGTTAGATTAAATATAAAGATTGAGGCAAGACAACTCTGGGGTTTAAACCCTAGGGAGGATTGACATTTAAAGTGTTGCCACTGAATTATAGCTCTCCACATTGGGTGGGGTAACCTCCAACTGGGTGGAGTGTCTCCCCTAAAGGAAGGGAAAACTGGCACAAGCCAACTCAGTCTTTGAACGATTTTCCTACTTGCCAACTTATGAAGTCGTCCTGACGTCAACTTCGTCAAGAAAGTCTATTGCCCAACTCAGTCTTTTACTGTAGAAAGTTTGCTTGTGCTCAAAACCCCAGCAGATGTAGAAAAGAAATTAAAGAAATGAGCCAGAAAACCATGAACAAAATAAAGAGGAAAGGAAAATGTGTTCACTGGATTTTAAGGTTATTTAAAAAAACCCTCCTTTTGTTGTGTTTTCTTGTTTCTAACATCAAGTTAATACAAATAGATACAGATCACTCGAAACTATTACTAAACATATTTTAAAATCACATTTAGCTTTAAGACATGGGGTGGRGACCACATAGAAAGTGGACACTCTGAAAGATAGGATCTTTTATGTGTTCTGCAATGGCTAGTGAGTATCTCTCTAATCAGCATCACTAACAGGTGTAAAACACTCACATAGTAGGAAAATAATATTCACTCAACTGCCACCAAAGGTGTGTTTCACATATTATTCCTCTCTAAATCAAAACAAATTGTTTCTCCGAAAGAAGGAGTCGGGTGCTGGACCAAGACAGAAGAAATGCTGGGGAGAATCAAATAAAAACAAAACAGGAAAAAAGAAAAAACCAAAAAAAAAAAAAAAAAAAAAAAAAAAAAAAAAAACCAAAAAAAAAAAAGGATAAAGCATCTCAAAGTGCCCATGGGGAAAAAAAATAAAAATCAGAAAACAGTTTAAGTTACCGTAACCTGAAATGCACCAGCCATCACAAAGAGCAATTGGAGAAATCCAGCAGAGCTCAGCAGGAAAGATTTTTAATAACAGATTGAAAAACAAGAATAAAAATAACTGCATCAACAGGGCCTTTCTTCCTCAGGCCACAAGCCCGTTTTTACTTGATATTTTAAAAAAATGCAGTTTGGCCACTAAAACCAATCCAGAACATTATTAAAAGTTAAAAGCTACCAATTACTTCTGTCTGTTCTTTTAAAGCAAAGTTTGGCATTACGTCAGTTGGTTTAAAGAAAACAAGAAAGAGAGGGAGAAAGAAGGAGAGAAAGTTTCCTGCTTGTATAAATTAAACCACCAGGGAAGGTGTCTAGCCACTTGTAAAGCATTTATTACAGGTTTTTAAAGGGCTAGTAACATTTTAAAAATTAAATAATTTTAAAAATTAAATAATTTTAAGTAAATTTAAAGGAAAAGAGAAAAGAAGATCTGAGCCTGGAAAGAAAGCATACTTATAAGAAATTAGGCATGCATCAACCGAAGTGAAGAAAGTGAAAATTACTATTAGGACTAAACTTTGCAATTCAAAATAACTCTATTTTCAAGGAAGAAAATCTTATTGTAGCTGCTGTACTCACACACATCCCWTACGAGACAGAAAAGTTCCACCGAACTTTATAGGATGGAACCCACTGGGTTCTGTAGAAATGTCCTAGGAAGCGCCACTCATGGCTGCTACGCGATTTAATGAAGCATTTTCTTTCGATAGCTTTACTGAATCCACATACAGAGATCAGCAGCTGGAATAAGATTCCTTAGTTAATGCAGCAGGACCATATTAAAAATCACTGATAGAAGGACTAGCAAGTTCTATTAAATTTTAGATGTCTTTTTCACTGGTGGTGTTATTATTAAATTTTAAAGAACCACTTTAAAGGTACTAGAAAATAAGAATCTGATAGCACAGAACATGAATAAAACATATTGGCTATTAAACAAAGTTTCTTACACACAGCTGCGCCAGTTCACCTAAATCAYAGTCTTCTAAACCCCGTGATGCCAAATCAGAGGCTCCTCTGACTCCGGACGACACATCAAGTGGAATGGTGTTCAGTTGTGCAACGCTTTTGGYGTGTGACAAAATGTCCACTGGGGATTTAAATCGAGACTAGGGGAGCTATCCTCCCATTGCTCCTTGTTTCATTTGAGCCCTGGTCTGTGCGACAAGAAGTCAGAGTAATATGCCAGCACTTCCCTCCCCTCCCTGTGCTCCTCTGCCCCAGCAGCATTTCTTACGTTCTGGGCACATACACAACTGGCGAAGGAGCTGCGTTCTGGAAGGCCCTTTATTGATTAGGTGCAAAATAACATCAAGGAGTGAATAATAAGCACAATCTGAAAAATGTAGTTGTATGTCTTAGCCTTGTAAACATTTACTATTTAATGGTGTAATTGTACTTTAATCCTTCACATCATCTGATATAACTCATTGTGCTTTTCTTTTAATTAGCAAACACACAATCCAGTAAAAGCAAAGCCGGGAAAGTTTGTACGTACCATAAAAACTGAACTGTAAGTAGTTTTAAAATAATCAAATATTCTCTCCTTGGATGCAGACTTATCTTTTAAAGTCAAAAGAGAACTTCATTGGCACAGGGCAGGAAAAAGAACTCCATAATTCATGACAATACCACGAAAAAAGTTCTTCTCCAGGAGGACTGGAAAGGGCACTTTTATTTATCTTCTGGACAGACAAAAATAATMGAACCTAGACCAGATATGCTGTAATTAATGTATCCAAAGGTCAACAGGCAATGGTATTTATACAATAGATGGGTGCAGACTACGCTGGTTATAGTATTAATCACCAGTATTTGAAAATAGCATTGTTTTCTTACTAGGTAAGAACTTGAGAAAATTTCAGAAACAATAAAGGAAAGTTTTTCCTTTTTTCTCATACCTGCCTTCTATTCTTTTTAACCAACTGTTTTTTAACTCATGAGGTCTAATATTTGGGACAAATACATACAAGTTTACAGTCACCCAGGACTGCCAAAAACAGACCCAGACTACCTCTCTAGTTTGTTGAGGAAACTAAATTAAGCAAGGGCAAACACCAACTGGAAAGTTGTCAGTTTACTGAATGAATGGCTTCATTTTACACATCAGTTAGAATACCTTAATCAGAATATATTTCTGTTCAAGGCCAATACTTTTACTACCAGATGGCAGTTTGTTTTACCTGAAACCGTATTAAAAACGTAGTTTATTTCCACTTTACTTTCACCTAACAAAAAGGGTTGTCAGATTCCCAGCCTATCATGTTCAAAAATATTTAACCATAAACTTTCTCACAATGTTATATTTGGTGTTACCCACAAACCTTTATTAAAGCGATACTGCCAGTGTGGCTTCAGTTAAGATCTGAGAATGTTTCTATTAAGAATACTATATTAAAATATTGTCGAGAGTTTGTAAGAAACATAAATATTCATACACTTACGGCCCCCCCAGCCTTAGAAGGAAAGTTCCACATAAAAAGAAAATTTAAATACATTCCAAAAGTTGCCTGGTTGTAATTACAATTTTGGGTTTTTTCCTAAAWGTCTCTGCTAATTTTTTAACTCTTTCACACTGTAATGTAAAATAGTTTTATTTCAAAGCAACTGCCTGATAAAGTGCTAAAAGAGGTAATTCGCATGAACAGAAAGTAATTAGTCATTGTTTGCACAATGCTTTGAAAATATAAAACCCAATGTGTCAACCAGCATTAAAATGTAATATGATTGGAATACACAGATTTGACAAGCAACAATTGCATGTCACAGACACTTGAGTCCACAGACAAGAATTAGTACTACGCTGTTATAAGTGCACTATCATGATATGCGGATAATAACACTCTTCACACTCAGCCAGAGCATGCATGATAATAGTGTGCACTGTGAAAGTTTACTACAAATGCTAGAGAAGTCATTATGGAAAATAATCCTGCTAGGGATTCATCAAATGTTACTGGATTTACTCTCACTGATAAAAACACAAGTCAACCCATAAAGCTACCCTATAAATTATACTAAAAATGCATTAAAAACATGAAAGGATAACCTGGCTGCATCGTGTTTGATGCCCAAAGAGGTTTCAGATCTGTGAAGTTGTCATTTACATTCTTTTCCTTTATTAACATTGCTATGAAATAAAGAAAAAAAAGCCATACTCTCATAGGCAAAGACTCCTCAATGTTATTTAGACTCTATTTTAGAGGATCACAGGCAAAACATGTAAACTTAAAAGCTGATGCAACTTTGCCCTTTACTTACTTTGTTGTGACTACGTATATGCAAAGTTTCAAACACAGAATGTTATTATATGCAACCAAAAAAAAAAAAAAAAAAGCAATAATCAGACAGAACAGGGTGGATTATGAACTATTTTTCTCATGCCTAATCTCCCTTGAATTTAAAAAGGTGAAGCAGACTTCTGTTGTCACTGTCTGAGGATAAACTTGTATATAGGTACTCATGCACCACTGAACTTCAGAATTACTGATTCTATGTGGCAAACCTCAAGCAGGTATACATTATTTAAGAGGAAGAAAGAAAAATACCTTTTTTTTTCCCCTTTTACAGAGAAAGGTTCCACTTGTTTGGTTTGACCATGTCATTAACAGACTTTCATTCAGTGGTTAAAACAGAAAAAAAATGTTCAAAGTGTTGATATCATTTCCAGACAGTCTTGTCAGCATCACAATTTACAGGAAATAGTTGATGTTCTCAAACAAACCCTGTATTTACTCATAGACCCAGAGTACTTACCAAAAAAAAAAAAAATAAAAAAAACAACAACCTTCACTCTTTTGGAGGTTTTTTTTAAATGTCACTCCGGTGGAATATCTGAGAGAGCTGTCTAACCTAACACACAGATTGTGAACATAAGGCAAACACAGACTGCAGAAGACTACTGTAACTTTTATTCTCATTTCGTCCACGTCAGGAACTGGCTCTTACCACTACTTTCCTTTGCTGCCCCTTGCATTTTTAACTCTGGCAGTCTTCTCTAAATGTTCAACTTCTACTAAAACCAACAGGAAAGTAACATGATGCCACCTATATCCGTAGGATTCAGTTGCGTAGTTGAAGGCGACAGCCCGAATGACAAAAAAGTTTGATAGTTCCTTGAGAGACTTTACTGAACTCGATTAAATACAACCTGAAACGTATTAAATTATTGTCCCTTCCCATCAACATTCAAAACGTGCTGCATACTGTAAAACCACTGAAGGCAGCATGGTCTGCAGAACAGCCTCATTCTCTTTACTAAAGAATCTTCCCCTCGGAAGGGACTTGTCACCTCGGTTCCCAAAGGGTGCTAGGGTGACCTGGCTCCTGCTCTGCCAGGCAAGGTGCTCGCAACTGGCAAAGAAGTGATGGAGGGGAGACGTCTCTCCAGCTTATCACTTAGTTAGCTTAGCTCAGTCAGTGCACTGGAGAAGTTTGCCATTTGCAGATAAAAAAACACAACCGGTCGTGGAAAAAAAAAAAAAAGATAAAGGAGACTAGCGGGCCCCACTAGAACCCGCGTAGGAGTGCCGGGGTGTCTGAGCGCCGTGATTTGCAGCAGGGAGGCAGATAAACAAAGTCCCCGARATGTCAAGCCCCCTCGGGGAGCCGCTCGCGTCCCAGGGTAGCGCAGCGGCCGCAGCCCCCGGGCCCGACCCTGCGCGGCCCCGGCCCCGCGATCGCCCACCCCCGGCCCGGCCCGGGCCACCCCGGCTGCCCCGGCCGCGGAGCGCCCACCGTCGCGCAGCCCCTCCGGCCCCGGCCTCGCCTCCATTCATTCCTCCCTTCGAAAGCCACACGCGGGTGGCTGCAGCGGGAGCAGCCCCCGGCCCGGGGGGGCGGGGAGGTGAGACGCTCCGCGAAGTTGTGGCAGGCAGGGAGAGCCGGGTGCGGGGACGCAGCGCTGGCAGTGGGGCTTCGCCTTTAAGAGGGAAAAGTTTTACGTCTCTCTGCCTCTGATTTGAAAAAAAAA
>NW_026623235.1:2567058-2637760 GCF_030028575.1 Malurus melanocephalus
GGGCCGGGCCCGCCGAGCCGGGCGAGCTGAGGGGAGCGTCGCCCCGCGGCCGCGGGCACTGGCGCTGAGCTGGASCGGGGATAGCCGCAGGCCACAGGCGCGCCCCCAGCGCGGCCCGCGGGAGGCGGCTCTGCCMGCGGCTGTCACTGGGACCCGCCGCTGTCCTGCGGGATTGGAAAAGGTGGCGGTGGGGATAAAAGGCGCGACACACGCGCGCCAGTATCTGGAGATCCCAGCCCTGCCCGGGGTCTCCCGCAGATTTAGTGTCACCTCTGTGAGCAGTGCCCCCGCTTTGTGTGCGGGTGCTGAGGCGGGTGGGCAGACAGTTCCCAGGTTGTGCGATGAGCAGTCCCGTCACCGCCCGCGCTCTGATACCGGTYGCAGGTCAGCCCCGAGCTGCTCCGAGGAAGCACTCACAACTTTTCCTCCTTGTGCAGAACTTTTTCAATTCGAAATACTCCTSTTTCCCCCGTGCTACGAACTGCCAGAAGTCTGCATGTCAATGTAAAAACTCTCTCCMAGGAGAAGCAGTACATAAAAGGTTCCTATGAAAGGGTTTTAAAACCCCAAATATAGTAGGCGTTAAAAACTATGTAAACATTTGTTGGGCATTTGGACACAATTTTTCTGCAGTTAGGTGACTTTATATGGCGTGCTTTTCCTCCCATGCACGTTGTTTTAAGCTGTTTCACATTCAAATAGATGCATTTTTCTAGCTTGTAACTACTAACACAATATTCAAGGAAGAATCTGGAAAAGAGTTTAATGATTACAGTTCGAGAGATGAAGCTTCTTCCCCCCCAAATATTTGAAATTACATAACTTTTTCCTTACAGTTTTACTCTTAAATACATGGTGGAGTATAAAGCATAAAATCTTCAGAGATACATGGTGACGYAAATGAAACCCTACTGTAAAACTTGCAGCATTCACAGCCCTCGCTCCGAACTTAAACATTCTTCATACATGTTTAATATAATCCACTGGCAGATTTGTAAAGTAATTGCTCGTGTAAATCACCCAGTAACACATTTCCCCCTTAAGTTCTTTGGTAGGATTGTCTGATAAAGCACTTTCTGAATAGAAAAGCAATAATTCACATACAAGAGGTGAACTTGTCACGCTGAAAATGGAAGGTTGCACGACTAGGCACACACAGTAGGATCCGCAACACAGGGAAAGGAGAACTCACTGATTATGTGTGGTATTCCCTCTATACCCATCCACAGAAAATGAGTACAGAGCACCAGATACATTTGTATATAGAATGTGAAGGAAAGTAATACCAGAMTTTAAAGTTTGTTACGAAAGTCTGCCTCGATATTTTAGTACCTCATGCTTGGTAGCACCTCACTCATATGCGCACAGACAGCTTTTCCGGACTTCATAAATTCACTTTTTCACAAGCTGCAAATACCATGGCTGAATCACAGCCGAAAGGACAAGCCATTTCCACAAACTGTAGTGAATACAGAACTCTGAAAAGCAAGTATTTTTGTCCTGTTCACATCAATTCAAATGTGTTCTTCTCAACGGTTTTGATTTTATTATTTTTACTGAGTATGTCAGCCCCAAGTGACTGTTCACTTGGCATATGTCTTGCACAGGAAGGGTTAAAATAGGCAGGTATTTTGTCTGATGACTTGGCTGACCATCTTACAAGCAGGGCTTGAGTGGAAAATATTTAAACAAGAGTTATTTCCCTTTACTTCTCTGCTCTAGTGAGACGTATTAATGTCTTTTTATTTTAAACCAGGAAATGATGCCCCCCACACTTTAAATCCCAGCCAGTTCTTATGTGTGGCTGCAGCTTTCCCAGATTTTATTCACATTATGACAGATAAATGATGAAGATCAATAACAGTGAAAGCACAGATTTCAACACACGTAAGCCTTGATAACAAACACACCTTTTTTTCACCTGTTGAACAGTATTATAGAGACGTGTTTTTAAAGGACATAAGTATSTCCGTTCATACACTTTTAAAATGAAACCATGAAGCCATTCGTAAGCAAAGATGAGAAGGACACAATATGTCTTCATAGTTTCCAGTAGACTACTCTAATGAAATACTCTATCTCTTAGAAAAAGTTTGTTACCATATCTTTATTAGAAATGCTTTCATGATACATTCTGCATTTCAAGTTAAAATAAAGCAGATCGAGAAGATGTCAATATGAATCTGTTTATATTCACCGCAAAGAACTGTAGAGAACTTAATAAAGGCAAAAATATTTTTATAAACTTTTTTCAGGCAAATTATTTATTTATGAAATAATTTACAAAGAAAATTTTTACCTCATGGCTTAGATACATTGCATATGCTTATGATTGGCACAATATGTTCAGGCTCAAAGGCCCATATAGATTTTTCCCCCCCTTTTTTTTTTTTAATCCTAGCAGGACTATTTCAAAACAGCCAACTAATTCATGAAGTCATTCAATAATTGTTTGACAGTTGTTTCCAATACAGGAAAATAAGTTATGTATATTGTTTTCATTCAAATATTTGTTGATTTGTTGTTAGAATGCTTTGACATTGACATGCCACAAATTGCATTMGGAGAAATATTGTAGTTTTATTTTCATTTATTATCTTCTGCTGTCAAACGTTTCCAAAACCACTTAAAGCAAGTTTTATTTCACTTTGTTCAAAACTCATAGTCTGCATGAAAGTAGGTTGTTGTTGAAATAACAAGTTCAGCTTTCTCTCATAGATAACTGCTGAGGAAATGAAGGAAAAGCAGCAAAGTGAAAAGATGCAGAGAAAGTSCTGCTTTCACTGAGAGGCATGAACAAAGTAACTTCTAAATAATCCTCCAGTTTTTTTACAGTCAGGCACATTCTCCATTGAGGCAGAATACAGAGGCCAGTCACAGTTGCTTCTTGAAGGAAAACAGTATAACAGTCATTGTTTATCAAGATGACATAACATGCCATTTTTGCCTTTATTGTTTAATGCAGTTTCTCTTGTAGTTTACTCAGCGTAGATACAAAGAGGGATTAACAGTAAAGCATAAGCATACTTGTTTTATAATTTCAGCCTTTTAGTGCATAACTTACTTAAAGTACTAGGGCCTATAATCACAATGATTTTACCTGATGGAACATGCATTTCAGAAATATAATCCAACTGTTTACCCTAGCACGTCATAAATTGCAATTCTTCACAAAAACCTCAGAGATTGACATCCGTTGCTCTTAAATGCCTGCTGCTCTAGCACACATCATCAAGAAAGTATTTCTGTATTATTCTCCCTCTGGTTGGTAGTATATTACACGAATTCTAAAGACAGTTCTCTTACACTGTCTTCAATAATGAACATTTTGAGACGCACTTATTTATGTGTCTGAGGCACTCCAGTGCAAGTTTCTTGGGATCATAAACACGGCAACTTGCAGGATTTCTGCAGCCCCGCTTCTTTTCTTCGCACAACTTTTGTTGCATGAAATCATTGGGAAACTTTTGTTCCCTGTCTTACACCCTGTACAGAGTCAAGTTTCTAAACTCCAAGTTGTGCGCCAAAGGCTAAAAACTACCACTGATTTACAAAGAAACAGGACTGGGGACCTTAACGATGTGGTTGAAATGTCTCTGAAAAGAGATTATGCGTTGTGATAGACAGGGCAGCGCTGAGAACAGCCAATGAAACAGCATGCAACTGAAGAGCTAATACCATGGCATCATCCCAGATTCAACAGATGTTTTCTAGGGGGATTGGATATCTGGTAATGGGAAATGGAACCTTTCTTTTCTATGTCACTGGTTTTAACACAGGCCAGTAGCAATGGAAAGTCAATAATAAGCAATGTTATTTGGTAGCTTTCTCCACTGCGAGTTAGAAAAATGTCCTCCTGACTGTAGAGCACCACGGCTGGCCGGTGCTTCCCCACACCCCGGTGGCACTGCTGGCAAAAGGACCTTGCATGGAAGTGCCTGGAAACCCTTTTCCCTATGAGCAGTCTCCCAGGGAGGGATGAGGAACACTGACCGGGCATAGACTGCTCCTGCTTACGGTGTGTCTGCAGATAGTTAAATAACTCTGGCAGCCACAAAAGATAATTTATCACTTTACACTATCATAAAATCTACTAGAAAATTAAAAATGCTAAAACACCAGACTCCCTAAAATCATTTACATGCAGGAATCCACATAATTGTATAGATTTTAATCTTAAAAATGCTATGTAAAAGGCATTCATCCAAAGCTCTGAAAAGCTTCACATGCACATACACATACATATGAAGTAATACATAATGAGTGTCTCCCAACAAATATCAATAAAAGAGGTAGCAGCATTTCTTCCCACATTTCAACCACAAGTTCAGCAAATCAAAACAACCTTAGCCCCCTGTTTTGTCATCACCCCCTGCCAGACAGAGCCACTACCTTTCCCTGACTCGGTTCCATATTCATCCTCCCTCCAGCGTTTCCAGCATTTCTGGGAAGGTTAATCTGGATTGGTTCAAAGTGCACTGAAGTCAATGGGAAAAAAAAAAAAAAAAAAAAAAGCTGTAAGTGAGTTTAGTAGTTTTTACATTAGGTCTTATATGCAAGTATTTATCAATCCTATTCCTAAGATTTGTTGCTATATAATTGCAGTGTTCTGAACATTATAATGTTAAAACTCACTACAGTGTCTCTTAATATAAAGCAGCAATTCTGTACAATTTAAGTGTTTGGCTCAAAAGGAATTTTCTTTAATTTGATTTCTTGTCAATACTTTTTTCTTTTCCATTTGTGACTTCTAACTGTGTTAAAATCTTTATTTTAATGTGACAGACTGCAAACAACATGCTTTTATCACAAAAGAGATTTATTCACATTTATCCTGATGAAAGGTCTCAGATTTAGTTTAGGGAAAGAAAATATCTTCAAATATGTGTATTTCATTTTGCAAAGAAGTGCACTTTCTGTTCCATTATGAACCTCAAATGCATAGCCACAATATATGGCCCAGGAGGTGCATTAATTCACTGGGGAGTCTCAGACACASTGCATTGGTAAAATTACCAAGATGCTGTCACTATTTCCAATTACAAATGGGGGGAAAGTCACTCAAGGCAAACATGGCAATGTAACACGTGATCTTTAGTGGTCTCTATCAGTCACCTGTGAAATTTTGAAGCCCACACAAGGACACACAAACAGCTACATTCAACCAGACTAATGTATCTAACGTTCAGAGTGCTCAGTCCTTTGTGTTAGGAAGGGCTTGACCTTAACCTGCCCTTACCCTCTGTATCATGAGCCAGACCACCAGCCCACCCCATCTGATGAACCACTGCATTCCAGGGGATTTTTAAAGCAGAAAGGAAGAAAGACCAGCATATTCACAGAATCATAGAAGTCTGAGGCCAGAAGGGACCTCTGGAGGTCATCTGGTCTGRTCCCCTGATCAAGAAGGGCCAGCCACAGGCAGTTGCCCAGGATCCAGTTCCTCCTTTTGGAGACTTCACAATTCTCCCATAGTCTGATGACTGCTGTAACTTGTTCCTGGTCTGAGACAAYTCAAAGGAGCTTTCTAATCTGAGTGAGAAGCGCACCCTGACCCGCTTTCTGTCTGACCTCTGCATAAGAATTAATACACATCCACAACTCTTTTAATGGTTAGTCTTTGGAAACAGGTAACCTAACAAGAATGCCACCTTGATTAACACTAGGGCTTGTTGACACCAAGATTAATATATACCACATCCTCTAGTTGTGAAATGGTAGAGCCAGTGCCTTTGTTGAAAAACATGAAACAACTGTAGGTATCCTTTAAACATATTCAGGAGTTTGTTTCATTTTCCTCAGTGGTTATCAGTCTTGAAAGAGGTTTCCTTTGGAAGCAGTTGTTCCTTTAGGGAAGAGCACATCAACYTACACAAGCAGCAGCAGACTTAGCTCACTTGGCTCAGCTCTCTCACTTCAAAACCTCATTTCTGTTCATACCTCTCACTCTTCAGGAGCTGGATCACATGCCTGTGTGAAAGGTTTTACTAAGCACAGCRTGAATCAGGCAAAAATAATGCTGATGGATCAGTATTCGTTTACACTTTGGATCTTGATGTGGTGAAGTGCAGATCATGACCMAGAAAACATGTGTGTCCTTGTCTCCTTCAGTACCCGGACAAACCGATCCCACAGATGACAAAAAAGTAGTCTTTACAACTTCAGGTTTTTTTCTCCTTCCTGACTCCACTGCTTTTAGTTTCTTTCATTGCTCACATAAAACAGACAGTTACTTATGACATACTAAAATATTTATGTGCTAAGACTTCTTATTTAACAATGGCCAGAGATACCCTTAATAAGCTGGTGAAAAACTTGGATAGTTAGTGCAAGTTTTCCTGTATGTGTTATTTTTTTCCCCAGTCAGTGTATGCATCAGTAGAACAAAAAAAACTAAGCCAAAACAAAACATCATCTTAAACCTAGTAACTCATCTCTGACCAATCCCTTCCCTCAGTGCTTTAGCATTGCAAAATACGCTGATATTATTGACATTAACATACTCATTGAAATAAGGATCATTAGCTATTTTTAAATAAAGGAAAGAAAGCTATGTACTACATTATGACTAACATATGAAAGAGTCACTCATACAGTAACTTGTAAAGAGAACATTTGTGATTAATAGCTTTATATTTGTGCGTAAAGACATCCTTTTGAAAGACTGATTCATAGGATATGGGCAGAAATTAATCTGGACTATTTAGGAACTGGAGMAGTAAATCAGATACCAAGAATTTGAAAGTTACATCTAAGAAAGAGCTATGTGACCTTCATGAGCCTTTAGACACAGAAGTCAGAAAGGAAGGTACCCTGCAGAAGGGAAGCACCCCTGGAGGTAATTGTACTGGGGCCCTGTTTCAACTCCTCAGGARCTAGAGACAGCCCAACTAGCAATCCAGAGAATGCAGCAAGGAAGCTGCACACTGATGCAAATTCAGATGASTAAATTCGGTGCACTGAAAAATTAACTCTTTTTTAATGAATGCAAGTGATATAGCAAGCAGAGTGATTCCAGACCAGCAGTGGGGTGTGTGTTCTCAAGAACAGGCACAGAGAAGAGAGGGTGACACTTTGGAAAGTCTAGAAAAACATTGTTCTTGGGACTTTGCACATCACTGATTTGACTTTCACAGGCTTTGCTGGTTGTGTCAATCTAAAGAAGAGACCCAAATATGAAAATAGAAGTACTGGCTTAAAACAAGCTACAAAATATAGCTTTTACGGAGCTGTGTGTACCTAGGCTGCTAATTATGACAAGCAGCCCAGTGAGGCTGTCAGGCAGAGAAAAGTAAACAAAAGGATATATCAGAGAAAGAAGCACCTCTCCTACAGCAAACTTTGGGTATCATTGAGACTCTTGAAGAGTGTAAGAACCTGTATAAGGACGAAGTCCTTTTTTCTTTTTCTCCATAATGCCATTCTTGTGGATATGCAAGTGTAGAAGAAAAAAAGGCTACTTGGGAAGGGCTCATGCATAGCAAATTTGTTTTCCCCCTTCCCCATCAACTGTAATTACAACCATTCAGACAAAGCTGGTTTTCCCAGTAGGACTGGCTGAAAATGTACTTCATTTACATGGCCTAATTGGGCTTTTTTGGCCAAGGTTGTTCTATACACTGACACAAGGACTAGRTACTTAACATTGAAAAGTTCATTCTTGTGGTTTGAAGTTAAGGATTTCATTACTTTGAAGTTAGAAAATTTGGAATGAAGGTGTCTCCTTTAACACTGGTGCTTTAGTAGTATGTACATGCATAAGAATAATATCGGTAATTATATTGGCCTCAAAAAGCAGAGTCTGCAAATTAAACAGACAGTTTAATTTTATTTTCTTCTTTATGAAAAAATAATTGTGATGTATATACTATTGCATGAGATGTTGGCTGTACAGTCTTGTGGCCTTCAGAAATCAGAACCATAAGCAGGGCAGCTGATTTGTAAGGATCTATTACAGAAACAGTTTAGGAAAAATAAGCTTCTTCTATATTCTACTATTTACATTATGTAAGACTTGGTTATTTTTATCTTTTATTATTTTGTTTGTAACTATCTTGCCTCCCTCAGCAAGACACACAGTTCATGAATATTTATCTTATAACCTTTTCTAAGCCAAGTGCACGAGGTTTAGTTTCAGGGCCTTCCATGTTGTACATGTCTTCTACAATCAAGAAAGGTTTTGCACAGTCATCAGGGCAAACTCAAGCCATGTCTAGGAAGAAAATTACCATAAGTATTTCACCAGGCCTTGGTGTAGACAAGATTCCAGCAGCTGAACCTGTTTTTCTGCATATTTAATTGCCACAGTAATTAGAACATAAGGGTTCAAATCCACAAAGATACTTGGGTGCCTAATTCTCATTAATTTCAATTGAGAGGTGGCACTTACATCTCTTTATGGATGTGGAAGACACAGAAACCTCAAGAACCTTATCTGTTCTAAAACTCCCAGACAAGTATTGCTATCAGCTTCTTCAGACAGCAGGAGTTTTATTTTAAGTCCTGAGGAAGGTACATCTTAAGCACAGAAAATTTCATTATAACAATGGAGGCTGTACTTGTCTCTCACCTCCCTTCCACCCATCCAGCCATTTTGAACAGCAGGAAGTTCCCAGACCATGGGATGCTTTAAGAAACTCAAAAAATCAAAATTTTCTCTGGTGACTACTGGAAAATGAAGCTGGCAATTTAAGCCCTTTTATCGTCTGATAAAACCTCATTAAGCTAGTGGAATGAGCATGGCTCTTACCCCTAGTTAACCTCAGATGTAAAGAGAAGCCGTGATCACACCTCCRGATGTGAACCCCTAAAAGTGAAGTTTCTGGACCTGCATGTGACTGTCCAAGTCTGGGCTGGTGCCCAAAGGCTGGACTCACTGTGCTGTACTGTCCTGCTCCTCCCAAGTCACACATCCATATCCCTTTGCTTATGTTGTGCCAAAATTCCTGCAACTGCACTGCCAGGCACAAAGGGAACTAACCCAGTAGAAAATTACCTTGTCTCTTTTATTAATTGCCAGTTGGAAAAACACAGGACAGGGAAAAAAGGTGGGATTTCTTTCTTTTTAGGGACTTTGTCAGGAAACAACAGCTAACCTTTGTAGACATGTCTCCAGAGCCACCTGTGTGGGCAATAGAGAGAATGATGACTACCATCAGCTGCCATTGGAAGGAGTTTCTCTCTTTTCATCCCTAACTACTGAAGAAGCCCAGCCTCTTAGCAACTTTAAGCAACTCCTTTAAGCAACTGGGTTTGTTATTTGTGTGATATGAATACACACCCAGAGTTGCATGATTAATCACAATCTCCCCACCTTTCTTCTTTACACTTCATTCTCAGTTTTGCCTTCATGTCAGGTAACCGAAATGATACTTGCCAAATAAATGTTAACAATAGGGAAAGTGTATCTCCCAAAAAAAGAGCTTAAAGCCAGAAGAAACCATTACAAGCTTTATTTTGTCTTTCTGCATAATTCTGGTCACAGAACACTCAGTACTGGCTGTGGCAGGCTGTAACTGCTCTGTGAAGATAGTATATCTTTCTAAAGATGTCTGTCTTGATTTAAACACTTCCAATGTTGAAGGATTCACTGCACTCCTAGGTAAGTTGTTCCAGTGTTTAAATACCATAACTCCTTAAAATGTCCCTGACCTGATTTAGTATAACTTCAACTTCCAGCTCTGCTTTGTTTTATTTTATTTTGGGTAGTTCAGTTTCATTTATTGACCTATACTATTCAAATGAGACCCTCTCCTCCATGTACAGACTTACAGACTATGGTCTCCTTCTCTCCTTAAAGCAAGCAGACAAAATTTTCTTCATGCCTTATCCTGGATAATTTCAGTATCTTTTTCTATGTCTTTCATCATTCATTTAAATACTTTTTGAAGTATAGGTACTACAACAGGTTGAAGGTTAGACTTACTCTGTTCACTTTCAAACATAAGTTGTTTTCTTACTTCATTTCTCCTCTTAGTGCAAATACTTACTTCATTAGTATTTGAGATTCACATTATACTAATATAGACATATCTGTCCAAGCAAGGCCGCAGTGACTGCCTTTTTTTTATTTAGACTTATTTGTCAGTACACAATATTCCAAAATCTCTTCTYACTCTTTGTAGAAAACTGTTTTCTGTGTTAGGATTTTTTTTCTTTTTTTCTTTCTTTCTTTGAAAAATTCTTTGAAAATTACTTTGAAATAAGCACAGCATACTTCATTCTCAGGCTTCTAATGACAAGAGCCACACTGGTATGATTTAYTTGAGGTCCTAAAAATAAAGAATTTCCTTTCTGATGGTAAGAGAGAATCAGTCATTAGTTGTAGTTTCTGTCACAAGTCTGGGCAGCAATATCACTAAATAGTACAGTCACTTTTTTAATACCGACTATTATTACTTGGGCTTTAATGAGGAAATTCTGCCTGCTGAGACACCAGTTATAATCTTTCAAATGAAACCAAGCTAATAACTATTCCCATGACAAGACAAATCTGCAGGCACTAACTAAGTTAGTGGCTATTATGCTTCACACTTAATCKTGAATATGATAGATAGGGAGTGGAACTAAGGGGAATATTGAACAGCAGAAGAAACCATTCCTCTAAGGTGATAACTAACTTGTGACAGCACCTTGAACTTCTTTCTTTGCATTCAAACCAAAGCAAGTTGAACTAATTTAATTCTTTGAAAGTGCCAAAKGTAAGATTTACACAGCTTTTGTCACCCTAAGAGCTTCTAAGCCCAGCCATCTGCATCAAGCAGGTTTACARGGGGACATCCAAGTGAAGAAGAAAGAAGTCAGCCCATGCATCGCTGTGCTGCAGTGAAATAGTTCTGCAGCAGCTTGGGGCACTCAGAGGGCACCACCTGCTTGATGAAGGTAGCACCTATTCGTGTCCCACAGAATATGAGGTGCTTCGCAGACCAAGCATCCATTTGTGCACCAGTGTCAGCAGATTGCCACCTTGTCTTGTGCTGGTGCTCAGCGTTTGAGGAGCACTGCTCTGCTAGAGTCCAACATAGCTGACCGAGGAGAACAGTGACCCAGCCATTCCCACTGCTTATAGACCAGCTCCTTTCAACATCTGACTGCCAACAGAAATGTGCCAAAGCATGAAACTTCAGCTGTGGGTGGCACAAAACCCACAAGCACGTYTCTGTGCCACCAGGTTTCATCCCTAGCCTGGGCCATCCCTACAGCAGCTGTTGGTCAGTTGGTCTCAGACCTATACTCAACAACAGGGGCTTGGGTGGTGCTGACTGAATCCATGGTTTTAGCTCTTTGTGGTTTTCTAGAGAGTATAGAAGTTGTCTTTGTTYCAGTTTGAAAGCAGATCAAAGATATTCGGTACCTCCATTTCTATTGAGGATGARGTTCCTGGAATGGCTGAGCATTCAGGAGCTGCGAGTGCCCCAAAAGGTGTTTGTGTGCACARACATGAATGGAAAACAGATCACAAAGGACAAAATGGATAACAACAGATACAAACGCCTGGTCATTTAAGAGCGTGATGTGCTGGCACAGTGGTACCTTCAGTGGCACATTCCTTTCCATCTTTTTCTGCTTTTATTTGTTTGTCTGGGCCAATATCTTAAGAAACTTTTAAAAAATGAATTGTTTAAATGTCAAATATAAATTGTGACTTATTTTAAACAATGTGTGTGTTTTAACCAGCYCTTTGACATTGAAAAGCATATTTCATCTCACAACCTGCTTAAAGCAAAACAAAAAGCTAAGCTACAGCTCCTTACAAACAATGAAGGCAATAAATACAGTAAATTACTGTTTTATGTGAGACAATATACTAATGTTAACTGAAGCAATGGAATTAGAAAACAAACTCCCTCTGGGAACAATTCTCACACCCCTGTTTTAGAAGGAAGCAGAGTTTACTCATAAATAATTTAATGCATTTACTCCTGCTAGACTGGACTGACAGGTCTTCCATATACTGAAGCTTTGCTTCTCTGATAATTGCAAACTTTTTGAACTGAGAAAGTTGTCAACTACAAAGGTCTGTACGGTCACTGKAGGACTATCTAGGAACAAAAAGATGTGCTCTATAACACAATATTATTGAACTTAGCTGTCATGCCAGTCACCATTTAATAATAATATTTGTTCAGACCTACTTCTGTTTATGGGTATGTAAATAATCTCTTCTTCAGAGTCATATAACAATCCATTATCAACTTTAACAGTTGCCTACATGGACAAGGAATAGAAAAGAAAAGACACATTTATTATCTGGGTTTATTTAATGCAGTTCAGCCACTAGAATAAAAAAAAAGAAAACAAGGCAGCTGAGTCTGTAAGCACAGCATGATGTGTGCTTGCAGATTCAGTTGTGCAGCAGTACAAAAGAATCAGAACAGAAACAAGAACTGCATAAATTGTGTCTCCTGTTACCTGCCTCAGAAAGCTGCCTCACAAAATACTGGACTTTGTTATTAGATTGGTAAACTCTTCATGCCTAATTTCCATGCCATATTTTTACCTATTTTATTCACAGTGTTGCTATATCTTCTCTCAACTCACAGAAGTAGATTCAGAATTTGTTAAACCTATTTTCAGCACTGAGAGTACAGAGCTACTGTAATTAATGGCTTCTTCTAACTCGCATCCTTTTGACTTAATCTTTCTCTATTAATCACTCAAATGTGTCTTTATATGCATGCTATGTACCACCTATCCCTAAATTTAACCTTTATGTGGCTTTGCTTTTCACAGATAACTCTCAGGCATCACAGCTACCCACAGATTTCTTAAGACTTGAGTGGAAGAGGACTTGGAAACTGGTTGCCTTACTCAGAGATGAACAGTGACAATTTTGGCACTGATTTTCCCCRAAGACTATTATTCAAAGTTGCTTATTGCCTGAATGGTCAGGACCAATCTTTGAGACATAGGCACAGGTCTGTCAGCGTTTCAGAGCCTGCTCTAATCTAATTTGTGGCTGTGCAAGACTGTTGTTTAGACTGGTCACCAAGTAGCTGCAAGCCTTGCTCCAGTCTCGGGAGGAGAGACCATGAAGAGAGTGTTGTGAAAGAGCTGAGTAACCGTAGCAYGAGGGGAGGCCACCATTCCCAACACTGCTCCAGTTCTGATCCTTCCTGTGGAGCTCCCCAAACCACTCCCACCGGTGCGGGAGTTACCATTCTTCATTTGCTGCTCACTGCAACCCTGCAACCCGAGGAGCTGGAGGAAGATCTGATGCTGCTATTGCTGGTCTAACCCTCCCACAAATTCCAGCAGGGAAAGACAGTGAAAATTATCTGGGAATGAGCTGAATCAGCTTCTTTTGTGTTGGTGCCATGGCCGCACCCGCTGTGTGGCCAGTTCCACCCAGCACTCAGCAGCTTCTGAGTAGGAATTGGTGAAGGCTTKTGTGTTTCTGGACTTTCCCCCATGCTGGAAGAGCACTAACCTGGGTCTGGGAATAAAAGGACTAAATTTAAGTCCCTACCTTGGGTTTTTCATAGGTAAAAATTGGATCTCACCCTCTCYATGGGATCCTGGAATGAGTTTGTAAAGGTCTTCACAAGAGATAGTGTTGTGATGTGCAGATTCTTTGCTCAGGATTTACAGGAAAGGAGCCAGTGGCTGTTGGTGCAGGAAGGCCCAGACTTGCAAATTCCTTGGTCAGTGGTCATGTGCTACATTCCTCTGAAGACAGTGAGAAAAGCACAAACCTCAACACCGTCATCCCATGATCTGCCTATGCAAAGGAAGCCAGCAGCGCAACAGCTGAGGGCCCCCATGTTTTATATGTGTAAATGGGTGTTGTGTGAACATGCTGCTGGCTGAACCGTGCTACAGCCATGACCCTAAAGCATCTGGGGCCCACACACTTGAGTACAAACAGTGTCTTAAAACTGTATGAAGAGCAAAAGGCGGATAAATTGCATCTAGACACTCATCTCAAGTGTGTGATGCCAGCTCAGCAGCCGTCACGGTTTTCAAGTTGCAATGTCTTTATCTCTGGTGCCCCACCCCAACAGGATTTGCACACAACCCTTCAGAGGGGAGGAACAGATACCTGCACTCAGGAGTACTCTGGGTAGTAAGGGCTATGCAGCACCCAGCGTCAAAGAAAATAGCAACAGCATGCTGAATAACTGGTTTGATGTGTATGCTTCATGCAGGTTATTTTCAGTGGGTCATCACTCTCCTATTTACACTATTTCCTAGAAATGCCCTGAAATGGGCACCACATTTATGGCATCTGATTTGAACATTCCGACATTTGTCATATACTGCCATTGCTGCCACTGGTGTTTTACCTTGTGTCTGATTTAACTGAATAGTCAGCCTTGAACTGGATAGCAAATTGTTTAGACTTACTCTTATTTATATTTGTTTGTTTGTTGTTTGTATGATCTGTAAGATACAAAGACTTGCTACAGAGACAAGAATGAGACACTGAGAGACTTTTCATCTCATTAAAAGAAATAGCTGATCAGGGTTTCACAGAGGGCATTGTGATGTGCCTGTCTGATATATGTGACCTTGTGTTGARGAGACTTCTGAAAGTATTCCTGCTTCCATTTACTGGCTATCAAATTATGTATATGTGCTTACGAAGAGAAKAACATTTCAGTTTGCCTATAATCCTTGTAGCTAATATTGTTATGCCTCAAAGTAAATGGAAATCTTTCTCAATACATTTTCAATGTGTTTGTTTATGTGAATATACTTTCTGTATAATTATAGGCATTTTCATCCCAGGAGTACATATGGGCTAAAACGTACAGATAAGCTTAGTCTCATCGGTTTTACTGAACTACTGGAAGTTCAGCAGTACATTTTTTTTTCATATAGAGCAAAGAAAAACGTTTTAAATGCAAAAAAGTAATCATGCTTCAAGAGGTAGCAATCAGGGCTTGAAACTCTAGAAGTGCACAGTCAAAATCAAACAACAACCTGATTTAATTTCAAACTTTTAGCTCTACCAAGCTTCCTAAGGTCTGGGACAGTCTGTCTAATATATGCCTGAATCCTTCCTATATATTAGGGTGTTTTAATTATTACAACTCAGAGTTGCCACAGGAATAGAAATATTCTCTATTATGAGTTTTTGCAGTCAGAGACACAATAGCAAAAATCACCTATAAAAGTTAAGCTTGCGAATACTCAAATTTGTGCATCCAGGGTAAAATATTCCTGGAATTTAAAAACAGCTTCAAATAAGTGATTATCTAATATACAATGGCAATATGGGTTTAAATATTTTTTTTCTGATTTAATTCTTGCTTCATTCCAACATCTGTGGCTTAGTAAGGCATCCAACCCTGATAAAAGTAATTCCTGTGATAGAAGCTATACCACAACACTTGGCACTTTGTTCTAATGTTAAAAACATGTTCCATATTTCTCATGGAATTTGTTTAGCTTCTCCTTCCAGCCATTAGATTGTGTTATGTCTGCTAGACTGAGAAACCCTTCATTATCAAATTTTGTTCTCATTCATATATATCTATGTATATCTATATCTATATCTATATCTATATCTATATCTATATCTATATCTATATCTATATCTATATCTATATCTATATCTATATCTATATCTATATCTAATCTATATCTATATCTATATCTATATCCTTTCTGTTCTCCCATATATCTTAATGCCCTAGGATTCCTGAACTCTTCTTCTCTCTGCTAAATCATGAGCAGCAGGATTGGGCACAGCACTTCCAGCGCAGTGGTAATTTAACTTTGGCAAACAAAGATTTCCAAAATGGCTTTTTGTTCACAACGCCACTATTATAACTCATATTAGGCTGACTATCCAACTCAACCATCTAAGACTATTTCAGACCATGACCTCAATTCTTTATGGATTACTTTCCTTATTCTTGTGTTCACAACATTGCATTTGCCCATCCTGAAACATTTTGGTTCACCACAACTATCTTACTAGGTCATACTGTACCAACGGCCTGTATTCTGTGTTATTTCTCTTTCTTTCAATCTTTGCACCATCTAAAATTTGTAACTTGCGTATCTCACCCAAGAAATTACTAAAAGCATTATAAGCAGTAGGCCAACCTAACTGATGGCTGCAAAGACTCAGGAATATCTGACTTCTCCGATTTGTTAATACAGTATTAGCTTTATTTTAGACTGCTCTTTTTTACACAGTGTTTCCTAGCCAACTCTTTAAAAGTTGTTATTATACGCAAGTAATTTGGACTTGGTGATTTTAAAATGGCAAATTCTGGTAGCTCTGTTTATCATCACTCTTCCTCACTTTTAAAGTGGAAAGTTTCAATTAATATATAACACTATCACCTTTTTCCCCTCAAACATAAGCCATACACACTTATTTAGCAGTTGTTCTCTTTCTCCACTGGTCAATTTTTTTAGTAATCAGTCAACACTGTCATTTTGATTATTTGCTCTCAATATTCCTAACATATTCTTTTTTGTTGCCTTTTAACTGCTCTGACACATTTTCTTCTGAGTTCTTTTGCTCTCCACCTCAAATTTGTATACTTCCTAACTTCTTGTCACTTCTGTCATCTTTTTATTTCTTTGCGTAGGCAGATAGAYAGTTTTAGATAGATACATACTGGAATGAAATTGAGGACTATTTATTATAAACTTTACAGAAGATTGAATTTCTCTTTAAGCCAAACTGGTTTTTTTTTTAATCCTCTAGATTTCCTTTTTGACTTGGAAGGTGGTGGAACCACTAGTAGAGTCAACCAGTAGAACAACTTTTGGAATAGTAGATTGACTTCTATGRCTTTGAATTATTATTTGTGTTCTTTTGTTTACTTCCACCCCCATCCCACCTTCACACACAGAGGATTGTTTTCCAGGTAGAAACACGCATAGCAGCACGGAGAAGCCAGCAGGGAAGCACTAATGAAACAGAGGTATGATGCAGAACATGTAATTAGATTTGAATTTGTAGTGTAGTATAGCAGCAAAAGAGCGTAGCTGACGGAAGTATCAACKATGCAAGAAGACACAGAGTGTAACATTATTTCCCTATAGCTCTGGTCTGACCATGGACAAATTATTATATTCAGTCTTGGGCACCTCCTTAGTAATTTAGAAGGAATTCAGAGAAGAATGACAGAGTGATTACATGCTGATCAAATAAGACTGAGGCTATGGACACGTGAAAAGAGCTCAAGGCTTGAGCCTGGAGCAAGTTGTATCATTGCATCTCCACACAAAAAAGCTAAGCATGATTATATGTACACAACACAATCTAAATACATAACTCTGGACTGTGTATCTACAGAGAGTTACATTTAAAAATTTATGTTAAAAGAATGTTCAGATTGCAAAATCAAGCATTCAAGTGGTAGGAAATGCCAGTACAATTTTAGCTTGGTGCCTTTGTGAATATTCATGATGATGCAGCCTGTAGCTGTATGATCTGTCAACAGTGTATTTTTTCATACTCCTTCCTGGCTCATGTTTACCTCTGCTTGTCTGGTCCCTGTTTTTGTCTTTTGCTTGCCACAGTTCCTGCCTCCCCTATCTCTTACCCTCTCCCCCATCCACTGCCAGATACTTCTCTTCTTTGTCCACAATCCTTGCTACACACTCCTTAAGCTTCTCCTTTGAATCACACCACTTCCTTCTTCTGGTCTTCCCTTAGCACTTCCCACCTTCCTCGTCTCTCCACATTAGTCAGACCATTCTTCTTTGCCTCCTAAAAATCTCATAGTGAAGGGAATGCTGAGAATATACAAAAGCAAATTTTCCTCCTCTCAGGCATGATATTCTGGCCCACAAAGGCAGGAACAACTGGGACAAAAATTATAAAGGCTTTTTCTACCTTTTTTAACTTTCTTAAAGTAAGCTCAGCCACACAAGAGAAGGCAAGGTGGTATAAGATTACTGTTGTTGTTAAGCTTGCTGAATTAAGGTAGAAATTTTGAAAAATGTAATAACAYAACAATGGTCTTTTAAGCCTGTGCAAGTAGTGAATTTTTTTTCCCCTTGAAATTGCATATTTGGATTGTCAGGGGGTGACAAAAAGAATAGGCCTAGTTCTAGGGGTCGTCTTCCCCAGAAACTGAAGGTCAAGTGTGTGCTGCAAGGCACGTGTCTGTTACAGCTTCTCAAGAGAAAAGAATGTGGGKTTTTTTCCCCTGTTGTGATAGACTTTTCCTCTTAATCACAGTTTTAGGGAAGGCTGACCCGTGATGTTCTATACTCTCCAAAAAAATAAGCTCAAGATATTCATGCAGAGATTAAAAATTCTGTCCAAATGGTTAAAGGTCAACATATCAGCATGGAGCAGGACCAACAAGTAGGAATGGCAGCCGTGACTGCAGATGGGTCTAACAGCCCTACCATACCACGGAGAGAAAAACTGGCGACACAGTGGCTTGGGGGAAAACATAACACCCTRCAAATATCTGGCAAGTACAATGGAAAGGATGGACAGAAATTATTTAGGATTCCCTGAGTGGAAGTTAAAGCACGAAACAGTGGTATGAAATAAGCTCATATGGGAGCAAATGCAAACCCTTTAAATATTTTTCTGAGCAAAAATATGAAGTGCAGCATGGGGAATAGGAAGTGTAGCACAGAGGAGGAGCTGGACTGGATGATTTAGTAGAATTTTTCCATCTCTCTTTTCTGCAACTAATGGCAGAAAACTTACCAATGACCAATAAGAAAAAAAAATTCCTGCACGCTGTTCATCCAGTCCCTCTCTGTCTCTTTAGGTGGAGACTCTGCTCTCCTTATGTATCCAAAGAGAGAATGCATCAAAAACATAAAGAAACATCTTCATAAAAGAATTGCCAACCTTAATGGTTTAGCTGTTGGCAAAAGACAGCCAAGCTTCTTCCTTTAACTAAAGAAGGAACATTTAATGGATGTTCACATATGACAAGATTTTTAAAAAGTCAAGACAATACTGTAACTGCTGTGATTTATACAGTCACTTGAGAGGGGGAAAAAAAAGGCAAGAGTCAAAGTATATTTTAATGGCTGCATTAGAAATGGACAGGATTATAGTTTACAGCTTTTATATTGCTTCTGCAATATTGTAGAGAAATATATTATAAATTTTCAGTGATAATTTAAGGGTTTATGTTCTAATTTAGTCTTCTAGGTGAAAGAGAATTTAGTTCCCCACACYTACATTCTTTTGGATATGTAAGGACAGCATGAAAAGTATCTCCTAAAAATTGATAACTTGCAGTCTACTCAAATTTTYCATCTCACTCTCTCCTCCCTTTCCAGTTGTCTAAGAGACCCTTATTTTATGACATTTAATGCCTTAGAGTAAAACAGCTTACACATTCCTAAAGRAAATTGTTTCCTGATAGCAGGTTCTCCAATACCAGCTGCTTCAGGTGGAGACAAATTCCTTTTGGGGATTACATGCATTTCCAAATATTACCTGATGTAATTCTTACAAAAGACTWTACTCAATTATCTGATAAGGTGCGTGATAAAACTTCTCATGACCTAAAGCCACAAGACTAAAGCCTCGGTCAGAGACAGGGTAGATGTGGGACTYGGGGATAAGTTTAAGGATGAAAGATGGCAGCTGCTCCCTAAGTGGCCCAGGACTGAAGTAACTGAGTCCAACATGGTGCCCAAAGGTGATCTCCTGACATCAATGACAGTTCACCTCCTCCCACAGAAGGGACTAAGGTTACTTAGGAGGCCCCGCAGTAGTAAAGCTGTGATGAAGAAAGCCAGAAAGTCTCAGCATAGAGTGACACACTTGAATGTTGAACACTGTAGTGGGAGGTGCTGATCTCCTYTCTCTGGTGACAGGAGGGAAGCTGAGTCAGGGAAAGTTCAGACTAGACATTAGGAAAAGGTTTACCAYGAGGATGATCAGGCTTCCCAGGAAASTGAACATGGCACCAAGCCTGAGAGAGGCATCTGGACAATGCTCTCGGTCATAGTTTAGTTTTACGTTGTCCTGTGAGGCGCGGGGAGTTGAACTTGACCCTTATAGGTTCATTTTGACTCAACATATTCTATGATTCTATGTAAGTGCATTGAACATTATAGGTTGGGCAGCCAATTACAAGACAATAATAGTAATCTACTGTTACAATTGCATAGGGGTTATATTTACAAATCTTATTGTCTGAGATGGTTGACACTACCACAGACAGAAAAACAGTAATTATGAAATAATAGATAATCTCCGACTTAGAGGTGGGCACAATTGCTCTAGGGCAGAATAGCTCTAGGGCTTCATAGACCTTTTGTCTCACTTCCCAGTAACTTTCAGCCTCAGCAGTGCATGTAGTGGTGGGAGCTAAATCTCAGTTTTGTGTTGTGCAACTGTCACAGGCAGAGTGAGCTTCAGACAGAGTTTATTAAAGAAGYCCTTCTGTTGAGTCAAGAGGTGCAGAAAGGAGCCCCTTGCTTTCTAAACTTCTCATAGAGGAGCCAATGCATGGCTGRATCCAATCTTAGCCCCACACTTTGTCAATGGTTTATGTGTAAAGGATTTTACAGGTGTAATTGGACCTTTATACAATTTTGTCCTGCAGAATTAAGGATGGCAAACCCAATATATTTTTATAAATCTATGTATATGGTTGTTATGATAATGATTAGACAAAAAGATCTTAATCAGAAATATTTACTACAGAGTATAGGAACTATAACAACTATTATAATAATATAGTGCAATATGAAGCAATAGTAAAGAAATTATATTAAAGCAATTGTATTAAAGCAATTTTATTAAAGCTAGCAAACTCAATTATTGAGATTGATGTTGTACTCACTCATAGCAATGACACTGGGTAAATCTCTTTTGCTCAGCATCAAGAAATAGCCTTGAGGGCATCCCCAGTTTAGGGACAAATCTCCATGCATGTATCCAACAAGGGATATGTTAGAAGATCCTGATGTTAAAATTTGGGACTAAGCTTTTATGTATGACTGTCATAAGTCTCCAGGCCAGCTGTGTCAGCTCAGCAGCTTTAGATAAGTTATCAGGAGTGTCACCTGCTTGGTCCTTCATCCGGGTATTTTACCAGGTCTACCATATCTTATCTCACTATCAGGATGTTTAACTTCGGGATTGATGAGTCAGGCTGCTTTCAGCATTGTTCAACACCAAAAGCAGCACAACCCCCTCTGCAYTTACCACTGATAGCTTTGCAAATAAGGCATTGTTCGAGTTGCTSTCCCCATTGTAGGCAGAGTATCTTGCTGCAGCAACACAGCCCTTTGAACAGGCCTGTGTAWCACCAGGGGCAAATATGGCATAGGATTGTTCCTTTCTGGGTTTAGACTATGTCCAGGTTTATTGCTGAACAAACAAACCTTTGAGAATTTTGGCTTAAAGGTTTTTGCTGTCTTGAATTCCCTGTTMTTCTGTTTTCTCTAACTTAAATTTTCCTATCTGTATTATTTAAATATGCAGCTATGCATGATAAAACATTACGCTTGTAATGGTTCCCTATTTGCCAACAGTATTTCTTAAATCCACCTTCTTCTGCAAAGTCTCTAATCTCTGATCTACATAAAAAGTRCACATCATGTTAATTCAGATTTATTAAAAAAAACAAACCTGCTCAGCTATAGGATTAACATATGTTCAGATCACCATATGCATAGTTTGTATTTAAGGTCTGTCACAGAAGTTGGYATTTAGAAACTTATATCTTCCTGTTATCATAAATGTGATCCTAAAATGATGATGGGTCAGCCTGGACCSTGAAGCTCACATAGTATCCTCATTGAGGCAAAACAAATTATATAAAAGGAGTTTGGAAAGAATAAAGTAGAGCAAGTACAACATTGACTAGTGAGTGATGCCTTTATATTTGCTTTCTCTGTGAATCAAGCACATACATGTGAAAATCCAGGGGACACTTTCAGTGAAAGATTTGTTTCCCATTGGAAAGGAGAAAGTTTGATTCGTGTATGAGAAGAAAGGTTGTAGCTCCCTRTTGCACAGACCCTTTATATGGTTGGTTGTTACTACCCATTCACACACCGCTGCTCTGCAGGGCCTGGAGCTGCTGATGTTGGCCAACCATGGCATGCCCTYACTGTCTGTAGGTTTTATAAAATCCCATAGTTGTGCAGAGACAGGACCAAGGCTTTACAGTGGCAAATTCCCTGAAAAACAATACAGATATGGGTGGGTAGGAACAGAAGGAGGGTTGATGTGTCTCCAGCTCCAGCCAGTGCTCCTGTAGGAGTGAGCACTGGAACTCCCAGCAGCTCCCTYGCTTCTTACAAGTCATCCCACTGAAACTGATTCTGCCCGAGATGTTGTGATAGGCACCAGGATCTGAAGAGCTGAACTGCTCAGGGTTCTGCTCTCAGCTCTGTGGAGCAGGATTTCTCAATAAGAGGACAGATAATAATAGCTGCATTAGTACACGAGGGAGAAAAGTAGACCTGCTACATAGTGCAATCTTTTTACATCAACAAATAAATCATAATACAAAGACAGCAAGCCCCAAAGGTCTTTTATTCAGGTGTTGTAAGTTTAAAAAAAAAAAAATAAAAAGAAAGAAGTCATTTATCTCAGACTCCGTTTAAATAAAAGGTTCTTGGAAGACAACTCAGCAAGCATATTTAACATTAATGGGATTGGGAAGAATAATTTATGTACATTAGAAAAAAGGAAGCCCAAAAAATCATAAGAACTGAACACAAGCCAATTCAAAATTATTTAGGATCTTGTACAAGTTACAACAGTACATTCCGTGACTTGTAGCCTAATATCAAATATCTTGAGGAGTCTTTACAAAATCAAAGACCAGACACTGCTCAGCATGTTAGATCTATGATGAATATGAATCAGTTCCACTCTCTTTTCACTCCTGACCACCATTCCCATGCCAGTTGATTGAAGTTAAACTATACAAATTAAATGCAAAATGAGAATGCAATAAATAGTATGCACTCAAAAACATGTAACTTCAAAAATGAACATTAAATCACTTCTCTTYCCCATCTCAGTCCCTCACCTACTTCTACTCTGCCAAGTATCATGTCCTATTACATCTTTCCTCAGGCYACAAGACAGTAGACTTGGACTTTATCTGTCAGAAATAGGCACATCTATAGTTTAAAACTCGCAATAAGGCTAAATTTGGATTCTAGTCCTGTTTTAGAATGCCACCTTTCTCAATAAATAGTGCACTTGGCAGTAAGACAGCTTTGTCATATTTTTTCCGTTGGACAAAGTTGCTGTTATAAGGTACATTAGATTACTAAACCCTGGCTTTAGAATAATTAAAAAAAATATGCTCTAACTGGCAGAGTTCAATGAGGCACATTTTAAACAGTTAGAGTAAACATCCTGTGAATTAGATTTTGAAGGGATGTATTAAATTTTCCATAATTAGGGATCTTTAAGTCAAGACTCAATATCTTATTAAGAGGAATATCTTAGTTCTAGTATAAATAGTTAAGCTGGATGCAGGAACAAGTTGGCTAGAGCAGCATGGTCTAATTTATGCAGAAAAGCAGATATCRTAATGATTTTGTGTGAATTTGTCATCTATGAAAAGGAATAGTAATAGTAAAAGTATTAGCATTACAGCTATTTAAGTAGTTAATTACACATGAGAGTTCAGACTTAGATTGTATAAGCACTTGATTTTTAAGTTTACTGAGAGACAAATGTGTTTCGATGGACTCTGTGGACGACATCTGATAGCAAACAGAAATGAAAAAGGGAGTTATTCTACATCAATCTCTGAAAAACAAACAACAACAAAACCCCAACAAACCAACAAAGAAAAAATAAATTAAACAGGATTATGAATGCAATGCAGGRGAATTACAAGCTCCAAATGCTGATGAAACATTTGTTCACAAGGAAAAGAAAAATCACCTTCATTTTCAGGAATGTGGTGGGGATATTTTTTATGACAATTTCATTTTTCATCAGAGATTTGATCCTCTAGAAAATACACCTGGCACTTTTTTCATCACTACCATTTATAAAACAGTGTTTTCTTAATGAAGATGATCTACTAAGAGACCAAGGCAGAAGAAAATTTAGAACAAAGTATTTTACTGAAGACAAAGTAGGGAGAAGCAATCCATGGAGAGTGCCACGTATGGGGAACTTRAGGGCAGAAATTTCAAAGGCCGTCATTGTTGGCCCAATGTTGTCTTCTCTAAAATCAGTAGAAAAACAGAGTGTTTTACAAAAATTATGTACTTTAATGGAAGCAAAGCTAGTCCTGGGAGAAGTGTTTATGGTAATTAAACCTTTTGTGTCAATTACCAAAAATCTTTTTAAGTTTAATGGTGCAGTAGCAGACATCATCATTCCCAAAGTTTTTCTTGGTGGTAATTATTTGTCCTGGTTTCGGCTGCCTACTGGGATAAACCACAACTTTATTATAAATCCCTACCCTTCCCTTCAACATGGAGACATTTTCTTCATCCTTAGCTTGGATATTCCCTTTGAATCAGGGTGCATAAACCTAGCYAGGTAACTGGATGAGGCATAAGGCATCAGATTCCTCACTGATTGTGTTTCACAGAAATTATTTTTAACTAGAAACACTGAATTGAGCACTTTAACATACATTTTGGYATCTTCTATCACTCTTGTCACAATGCTTTTAAATTCCAGAAAGAATCATTATTACCTGAACCCCCTAAGAAATCAATTTCTATTGTGATAATGCTGTTGAATCACTTCACTGATGTCAGCCTGCCTTAAGGTTGTGTCTCAGGGCTGCAGCCAAGTGCCACCTCCCCCTGACACGGCCACAGCACCAGGGCTGCTCCAGGCATCCCAGCTCGCCAGAGGATCCCTGCACGGCACCAGATTGGGCATCTTTCTTCTTCTTACACCAGCAGATTAAAAATCATGCACTGGGAGGGAAGTACTGTTCTTATTCCCTTTTTACAAGCAGAGAAAGATGATAATAATTTGCAGAAGTGCTCATAACTATTATTATTTATCATTTTCACTGTGATAGCATCTATGAACAGTCTGAGGCAGAGYTGGAAACAGAATCTAGCTCTTGTGAGCTTACCAGTCAAGTGCCAAAACCACAAGTCCTTCCTTCCTCCCACACTGCATGTATTTGTAAAGAATTATGCTTTTATAAAAAAAAAAATTAACTGCTACAGCAGTGTTAACCCCCCTACTCCCCTCCCCTAAAATATTTGGGTGCGTATTTGGTCTAGGAAATTAGTTTTTAAGGGGATTTTCACTATATTTTTTTCCTCTAGATCAATTTAATGTTTTCTCCTTTGAAAAGGCCATGAATGGAGGAAAATAATTACCACAACACACTTGCACATTGTTAGCAATTACTCAAATACTCATATTAACACATTCATATGCACATAGTCACGAAATTTAGCTTGTAGAAAACATTGATTTCCAGGGTACTCTCAGCTGGTGACTGATCAAACACTGAAAGCATTTAACCTCTCTCACACTCTACAAATACAAGAGGAAGTGAGAAAAAAAAAAAAAAAGGAACTAGCAAAGTTTCAAACAATGGAGCCAAAGAAAAAGGTCTGTGTACAGTTTTTTTACCATGACCACAACAAAATGTAGGTTTTAAAATTTTGATTCCTATAGATTGTTGTAGATCCTGCTTTCAAAAATCACAGTGGTGAAAAAGGGCAGGGAAAGGGCTARGTGAGCCAGGATAGGAGGAGCCCTTCAGAGCCTTTTAAAATATGTAAATAACTTTTCTGCTGAATGTGGCTCTGATTAAACAAAGCTATTATTATTAGCTTTTAAAAACTGTTAGTCTGAAATATAGGCAGCAACTTGCCAAGTAACAACGCTGGGACATTTTTTTTTTCTATTCTTACTCTCATCTTAGTTTTCTTCTCTGTCCATATTATTCTCATTCTTGACTTTGGGCAGTGGAGCCCAGGTCCGTGACTTGTCTTCTAGAGGCTGCTGCAGCATGAAGTGCGTGTAGCCAGCAATAAAAGCAGTCTCCAGACAGCGCTGGGCACGGTGCTTATTACCATGAGTAGTCTCATTGAAGTCAATGACACTGCTTTATTCCRCAAGTAGTTACAGTGCACTTAATGGCTCTCTTCACAGTGTAAACACCACACCCTATGAAAGTGTTTCAAACATCAGGACTTTATAAGCTATTCTGGCCAGGTAATCTGTCTTTATTTGTCATCYTGAGCATCACACATGATTATGACATGATGTATTACAAATTAGAAATGCAGTAACTTCAGCTGTTAGATGTAGGTTTTTTCAATTTTGTAGTTCTTTCACTCTTCATAGAAATGTGGCAGTTATGTTAGAGCTAGGACTCYAAATGCCTTTTTCTTCAGCTTATCTATGTGCCCCTAAACCTTATGCTTRTTTTTCAATTGGACTGTAGTTCAGATGACCATAACAGTACTACAGGACACGTTTAGTGCTTCAAGCATTGTGCTACTTGAGTCAGAATTTCCAAAGATTTATCTGTCTTTGGAATCAAGGGGTAAAAAAAAAAAAAAATTGCATTCATTAAACAAAAGAGAAACTCTCAGTGTGGCTTTTTTGTGCATGTAGCTGTGAAGATTACACTGGAGTTGCAATTATGCCCTAAGTGACCTCGGTCACTCAATGTTTTTCTCAATCACTATGTGGTTCCCCAATTTTTTTGTTGTTTGTCTTTTTTTTTTTTGTTTTTTTTTGTTTTATTTTTGAGGAAGAAAGAGTTGGCAAACCATGTTTGTCTGGGAAGGACTGTCTTGCACAGACATAACTGATTTACAGTCATGTGCGGTGATGAAAAAGATTAATGAAGTAGCCAGCAACTCTGTCCTTCWGCAATTTCAGTGAGAATTGAACTACCCAGTGTGATGGGAGAGAATTGCTTGGAGAAGCAGGATATGGCATAGCATTAGCCAGATGGGAGAGCTACCTACAGGGGTCTTCCTTCTCAAGGASCTGAAATTCTAGAGGAATGGAGAATATCATGTGCTTGTGTGTGTGTGTTTGAAGCTGGAAGTGCTTCATCCTGGACGTACACATCACATTCCTGTTTAGAAATGTCTTTTTAGGTGCTGATATATTCCAAAATGCTGCAACGAGAAGAAAAGCAAAGTGGATAGAGAGGAAGGTGAAATGGTGTCAGGAGGTAAAATTGCACGGAGTGGGCCAGAGTGCCCAGAGAACGAGACAAAYACACTAAATTATTCAGGTGACTGAAACAATCTTCTTGTAATTAAGGTCAAAAAGAAAAATTTCACAGAATGATTATGCATTTSCTGATAGAAAAATTGCTCTTTCATTAGAAAGCAATGAAAAGTAACTCAATACGCATAGATCCAGGGAGAAAAACAAAACAAACCAGAAAAATCTTTGTTTAAACTGGTTTGGATTTTCTTAGTGGTATTTTGTGCCCTTTCTGAGGAACAGGTGTAGCAAAYCCTAAGTTTCTGAAAAGCAGGGAATGCATCTCTCAGTTTAAATTTTTGAAACCTGGGGAATTCAAGTTTTAATTTGTCTCCATCTGTCCTATTCTCAAACAACACTTACTCAGCTGCATAAAAAGATCATCACATCAACGATTTTTGAAAAAAGTTATTTACAGTGCCTTCATCCTTCTGCAGATGACTCAGTCTAACACTTTTCTTTCACTTGCCAGTCTGTAAACCCACAGACCACACATCTCTCCCATCTAGCTGCTGATGATCTCAGCACCCCASCAGCAGCAATGTACACATGGCAGTGSAGAAATGAGGGACACAGCTCTCCCYRSGTGCATCAGTACCTGTCCCCTTTGATCCTGAATGCAGGAGGCACTGACAGGGATTCACACACCCAGAGTTACAGCTGCTCCCCAGGCAGCTCTCACCACAGCCCTGTCCTGCATTGCTCCATCCCATCCTTCCTATCCCATCTCTGCACGGACACCTCACACCCAAAGGCAGAAAAGCCCCTGGGATTCCCCARCAATGTGCAGCTTCCAGAGGGCACAATTAGGCTGCAGGACCATGTCATTTAACTCTTTGCTTCCCAGTTTTCCAAAGCCTGAATTTTGCTGTGTCTGTTCTGTGGAGTGAGACAGAAGGGATCTTTTTTAACTAAAAGCACTGTTTGCYTCTCAGTGAGTGTGTAAAATATTCCAGGGAGTGACTTTACAGCGGGTACATTCATAAGTGCTTTTTGAGTTGTCACTTTAGAGCATATGCAGAAAGCAAAAGATCACATTCATAACTCCRAGTATTTACCCCATGAGACTGATTTTAAGTGCTGTGATAATTTGATTACTGAGTATTTTCAGTGAAAATAGTTCCAGTAACTTGCTGCTTCTTACAAAAGTACTTCTAGTGTGTATACAAATGAAGCAGCTATTCAGAGTTTGAGTGGTAAATAAGTGTAAGAGAACGCAGCTACCTGTTTTCAGGTGTAATCTGCAAATAAAACAATGAAAAATAACTGAATTAACAGGAATAAAATATTTATGGTGGAGAGCTGGAGCTCATACCATATCCCAGAAAAATACATATATCTATCATGTAACCCAGCCAGTACTTTTAATGATCCTTCATGGAGCTGTGATGGTGTATCTTGCACAAGATACTTGAAGATCAATTAATAGTTAGGATGAAAGGGCCAAGAATCCACGCCGCCGTCTTACCACCCCGAGGCTCTGAGTTCAGCAAAGAAACACAAACCTTGCCAGTAAACTTATCATCCAGGGCTTTGCAGCTGGCAGTCTGTGGAAAGCTTGATTTAAACGCTACGTCTCAAGGTGTGCTCTCAAGCTCCCAGTATGTTCAAAATAGGAGCAGGTTCAGGTTTAGACACGCTGTCAGCAGGCAAAGGACTGGGCCTGCTCCTGAGGATGCCCAGGAGCTTCTTTTGGCACATTTAAATGTTAAGGAGCATGAAAGTTAGGAGGCATGTCTAGCCTTTGAGCCAGCTGGAATACACAGTTGTCTCAGCAGCACATTATCTCCACAGCCCACATATGCACCGTTTCCAAATCAGTAAAACAATAAATTCCTTTCAATCTCCTGTGGCAACACTTCCTGAGACATTTTACTGAGCAAAGTAGATGGTGCCTTTAAAATTTGATTAGTGACAAACCATTGTCTCTCTTAAGGGTGGCAAGGTAAGCGCATGTACAAGGTACCTTAAATTTCAGAAACTGGGACCTGAAATAAAACGATCCTGTGGATGTTTACTTTGGGGAGAGGTGGGCAGTGGAAGGCTGCTGTGCCTTTCTGGCACCGAAGGTAATACTCTGCTCAGCTATGCAGCACAAGTGGAAGCACTCACAGCAAACAAATTCCCAAACTCTGCAATACCTCTGTGTCTGCAAGGGACAAGCAATTTCAAAACAAAAGTTTATCTCTGTTGTTAATGCCAGACACTTAGATACTGCCATGAAATGATAGCTGTTTGAATTCACAAATGTGTGTTTACATGCAGTGAAGAGACACCAAATATATACAAACATCCTGGACTACTCTTAATGTGATATACTTTTAAATTTTGAGAGAAAATACAGTAATAAATCCCATGGCAGTTATTTTCTAAGCTCATGACTCTCCCTATAATTGTTATGCCCTTGTAAAACATTTGGACTAGACCTCTAAACATGGAAAAGACAGTCCAATCTGATGGAAGCAGACAATTGACAGCAGGCAGATTGAATTTGCTTACTGGAGAATGATTCTCTTTTCCAGGCTCTTTTGTCCTTCAGGACAGAGTGCCAAAAATTATAGGTATAAATTGCAGTTTAAACAAAGCTCAGTTTAAATTCAGATGCTAATGGAGCAACCAGACCATGCATCAGCACACACGGTGGGGGCACAGGCAGAGGGATCTTTCCAATCCCTGCATTTGTACCTGGTGGAAAAATACATCCTTACTTAAAGGTTACCATAACCATCCTTACCAAAGGTTACACTAATCTCCGTGACTAGGTAACTTGACATTTTGTGTATCTCTAATAAAATCCTGTGCCTTTATTTTCAGCTTTAAAAGGAAAGTGTTAAAGAGCCCTGGCCACAGAAAGCTTTTTATGAATATGACCCTTTGTCCCAGGTAGGTGTTGCATCAGGAAGTACAGTGGCATACTTGTTGCTTAATTTTAGAAGGAAAAAAGGTTTTAAATTTCACAGAAAGAGAAAATATTAATATTTTTATAYRGAATAATTTCTGAAAATAACTGCTAGTAGAAGAAACAGAAGCACCTGGGGATAGTATCTAACATCCCAGGCGCATTATTAGTGGAGGATTTTAATTTTTCATGGCAACATAGYTGTTCCCATAAGATACAGATCTCTGACAAAACTCCAGTGTGTCATTGCTGGTTTTACAGTTTTTTAAACTTAAAAACAATAAGAAAACTACTGGCATTTCATTAATTTATGCRAGATGTATGTAGAGTAAAAAGTAATGATTGGAATATATCCCCTCTCTAAGGTCAGATGAATATTTTAAAACATAGATCCCATAATAAATAACACTGAGCAAGTATAACACATGCATAGTGGAAGACAATAGAATGTTAGTATTTAGCAATCAATTCCCAGTTGCAACCATTTTCCAAAGGAATACAGTTGGAAAAATAAGCATTTTATTTTCTATTCTTATGTCAAATTTGCCTCACAGCAGATATTTTCCCAGATAAAAGCTCTAGCATTGCCACCTTGGGATCTCTTAGGATCATATTCCCCTCTTGAAAACATTTGTGGGAGTTGGCAAAAAAAAAAAAAAAAAAAAAAAAAAGAAGGGAAAAAAAAAAAGACTGAAAAAAATTGACTGTCTCACTGGATTGAACCTCAAAGGCTTTCTTGACGCAAGTGTTACTTTGACCATGTGAACATGGTTTCCATTTTTTAAAAAAAACCCTAGATTAAAACATGAACAAACTGTCCATTGAACTTTAATGTTTCTTTGTTGCTTTGATGGTTAGCAGATTTTTGTTTCATAGATTGCCTCCTCCCCATACATTCTAAAAGTGAAATGATACATTGTAATTTGAATGATAATTGTTTTGATGATTTAATTGATAGCAGACAGAGGAATAAAATCCCTATTTTTCTCTGCCATGCAGATGATATAGCTACATTTCTTAGTAAACATCTGTGTATAATTAAGGGATGTTGCACTAAAACTGTTTCTTCCTTACCTTTACCCTGGGGTTTTCTTGAAGCTCTGCAGGATAATCCCAGTTCAGGAAAGAAGTTGCCTCTTGTCATTCAAGAATTCTTTATCTTTACTTTTAGCAATTTAGGTGCCAACTAAAAATTATCTGCCCACGTTGTTTTTAATGACCTCGAGACCAATCACAACATATCCCCTTTTTTAATCTTCCCAAGAATCTTTGCAATCTCATCAGTTTATCTTAAAAAAGAAACCTTGATAGCTGTATTTTAGTGCACACAAAATTTGACCTAGTGTGTGTATATATTTTTGCAACTGCAATATTAGGTGAGAGAAAGTAAAAATGTTCAGTGGGATTGCTTCTAAACCAATGGTTTTATTGTGCAGTAATAATGTATTTTTTGAGCTGCACATCTTTGTATAGACATGTAAATCAAAAGCAAACCAAGGACTGTTCAAACCTGCTCTGCCTATGCTGCACACAGGGAATTATTCATTCAGTTTATCAGCCATAAAAATAATTGCACTACATTCAAAACTGACTGACATCTTTTATAATTTTTAACACTAAAATGTCCTGGTAAAAGAGAACACTGCAATAACAACACCTGATTAGTAGAGAATCACTGCTGTAAATTATAGTGTTTGAAGAATAAAATAGGGCTGAAAGAGTAATAACTTTATATTAAAAGACATAATTGTGATTTTGCCTCCTTTTCTCTCCTTTAATRTTTTAGCAAGATCCTAAATAACATGTCTATTCCCAGTCCTACAAAGATGTCCATGTGACTGTTATTGTCCAAAATATTATTTTATTTTTCATTTTAAAATTTAAAATAGGACAAAATGCCATCAATGTGTGGATGTCTCTTTCACATACAGCTATAATGACAGCTAATTTTTAGGGAATAAACAAATGTTTACAGGAAAGACAAAAGAGTATTTGTGTGTGTGTGTGTGTGTGTGTGTGTGTGTGTGTGTGCGTGTGTGTGTGTGTACAGAATTCCTTCTGGTCTGGATCTCCTTTCTCCACCAGCAAAAGAGCAACTGCAAGGAAAATGCTATCTACTGTCAGTAGACTTGCAAAAATAACTTTAAAAAAAAGAGTTCTATGTCACAGTAAAATAAATATCCTATTTGATTTGATTTTGTGAGAATGTCATTTGAAAATATTGACCTTTGACATCAGTGATGCTGCTTCAGAAGTTTTTAAAGYATTTTCCCAGTATCTAAAAGCCAGGATAAATCTTGTGAAACTTCCTGAGTTTGTTGTTTTTCTTTGCCATATTATACATAATAGATCTTGATACTTGCATTAGCTCACATGGAAGTCCCAAGGTTCTTGGTCGTCGGTAGTGATGGACTCTGAGAGACTCTGTGCTGCTGTTTGATGGCCATTCCAGGAGTCAAAATCATCATCAGAACCAGACAGTGATCTTGGGAGAATGGGCTCAGACAGGCTGCAGGGTACCCTTAAGAGCACATGGGACCCTGCATGTCCAAGCACGCAGTAGATTAATTCCCTACCATGTTTGCCCAGATAAACAGCCTACAGGGTGATTGAGAAGCCGTCTGTCTTGAGAGGCAGCCAAAGGCAGAGGATCTAAATAGCAGCACAGCACGCCTCTGCTCACGGTGCTCAGGAGACTACTCTGCCCGAGCAATTTTACCATACCATMGGTTTCTTATGAATTACTATGTCACAGATATCGGTTTTCACTCTATTTTTTTTTATTTCRTATGGAAAATCTATTAGCAAGAGGAGGTTTGTGAGAGAACAGCCTACAACTCAATTCTTATCTTTGATTCCCCTGTCTGGATTCCATATACTTGACCATGGGTCRATAGCATTGACCATCTCAGCTCAGGAACGGGTCCCAAATGTGGAGCAGTGAGGAGTTACATTAATAAGCACCACTTAACTTGGTCTTGTTCCCTCAGACCAACTGCATGATTACTGTCAGAGGTTTTTGCACGGTGCTTTTTGGCATCTATATCTGGTCTATGAATACACAGAGAACTTCAGTTTGTAGCACTGGCAGTCTCTCATTCCTTGAGAACCTTGTTTATTTATCACCTCATTAAACCAAAGAAAATGAACAAAATATAAACAAGTCAAGGTTTTAGGGTATCACAAGGGTGGTCTTCTATTGCTATATAAAGAAAATGCAGAAATATGTAAGCTTTGAATGGTATAATAGACAGATCTCTTCTTTAGAGCAATCTACCTAATTCCTGTTGCTACCATTATCCWTTTAAATTTAGAGAAATATGACAAGATGAAAAAGGAAATTGTATAAACAAGGTCTTCAACTTAAAGAAGGCACACTCTCCTTCAGTAAGTGCACATGTAGTTCAGTATTTCTCTTGGCAAAGATTAGGCATGTCTCTAGTTAACAAATATATTCTGCTGTCAGCCCTTTTCAAGAATTATATTTGATTCTGGATGCCAAATAACTTCTTTAACTATTAATAAATAACTCATAGGTATCTTAGCTAGTGTGTGCTTGAGGAATTATGCTAATAATACTTTCAGTGCTGGAGACAAGGGAAATTCCCCCCATGAAACTTCTACTTTTGCTGACATGTTCTCTAAGCTCTGCTTTCAGAATGGGTTCATTCTCACTGAGACAGCCATTTAATCTCATGGAAAATCTGATCACCCTCTATCTACTTCTTGCTGATGCTGCTGAGAAAATTCCTGTTGACTCTGGAATGGGAAAGAATATGGAACCATCAGTTTTAGAGCTTATGTTTCATTACCTTCAYGGTAATGAGTCTTTGCAATTTGAAAAGAGCAGAATAGTCACCACCATGTGAACCAAATTACACKATATATTACATGCTGCCTAACTAACAATAAAATATTTTATAGGTAAAAAAGAGCATTAAGTGACACTGTGATTTTTCATATGACTTGCAGAGAAGAAAGGATCTCTAAGGGATACTTAGATAAATTACAACCCAAATCTCAAGGTGTGTCTCTTACTTGGAACATTATTTTTAGTGGAATAAATTTTTATCATGTTTATTTGAATTTATTTCTAACCAGTCCCTTGTAAGAGCTGCCTTGTTAATGCCACAGAGACTGAAATGTCTGTTATCACAATCACTTCTCCTAACACTGAGCTAATTAATCACTATCAGGTAATACTAGTAAGCCCCTTTTCACATACCATTTCCTTCCAACATTTAGGTAATCCAATGGAAAATTAGTGGGGTAAATTTCATCCAAAGTGAAAGTTTGGAAAAAGAATCSTTTAACATGGTAAACTCCCCAGAAATCACAAGTTTTTTAAGTGTTTTGATTTCAGAAAAAAAAAAAAAAAGATTGCTTCTTGACCACCAAATTTGCTGTTATTATTCACTGTTAATATCTCATAGGGGAAGAAAGAGGAACCTGCAAAAAGAGTTGATGTAAGAAGGAAAACCCTGAAATGCCAGATGACTCTTTTGTCTCCACTTTTGATTTGAAGATTTGATGAGTAGAAGAAACCTTCTTCTCATTTCAATCATAATTTTATATTTTCCTTATGGATCTTATATTTATTTTTCCTTGTAAATTTTCTCCTCAGAGATGTTAGCCATCAGTGTCTCAGTTTGCAGTTTTGACTTTCTGGGCCCATGGGAATTTCATCCCTCAAATCCAGAGASTGCTTTAACCAGGAAGGGGAAAGTTCTGGATGAATTTGCCTTTCTCTTTCCCATGTAACAGCATGACAATCTTTTCCCTGAGAATTGCTGACTGAAGTTTCATCAGTCCTCTGGAAAGGATGATCCACTGAGGAGACTTATRCACACCATCTCCTTTGTAGACTCACACACACTGTTAGACAATTCCACCTTACTGCCTTTATATTTACTTAAAGCTTTTCCCTTCACAATTTTTGTTCCATTGATGATGATTATTCTACATTGTTCCTATTATTTGCAATAGCATCTAATTTCACATTAAGAGAGCAAACATTTTYCTTATTTCAAAGCTTTGTGTTTATTGTACAATGCAGTTGTTTTTGACTGCCGTGGCCAGTTCCACAGGCCCTTTAGGCTCCACTCTCACCTGATGCYGCTCTCATTGCTTCCATTTGCCTTTCCTCCTCCACCATTATTATCTACCATATACTTGCCTTTTCTTCAAGCTTTAGCATTGCTAATTCTGAAGAAATGTTCATCACATTCGCCACCCTGAATCATAGAAATGTATGCAATGTGTACCCATGAAAAAAAGTAAAAATCTACCCATAAGCTTTCCCACATATGTAGCTCAGTAACCAAACGTTGAAAGAGTTTTGTGTTAGCCTCAGCTYTTGAGGTCTGTCATGACTGGTTTTCATCAGAATGTTTTCAATGGTAATAAAGTCTGAAAATGGTTATCTTCTTGAATTGYAACTACCACATCTTTCTTTCACAGCTGGCAACAATCTTTTAGCCAGTCACGAACATGCAAGGTCATTTCTTCTGTCAGATTGTCTGATTGTTAAATGTCTGCAGTGAGGTTGAGTTGGAGTTGTTGAGTGAGATCTGCTTTGGAGCCCGAGGTTAGGGACGTGTTAAAGAAGAATTACTGATGTATTTTCATTTTCTGCAAGAACAGCTACAGGGAATCTTCTGTATCTCAGCCTGATTGGATGGTCATACCAACAGTTATTAAAAAAAAAAATCAAAATTAAATGAGAAGTTTTGTGACTGTTTTATCTATGTTAGTCGCTAATGGGAGAAAAGAGTCCTAGGGATCTTTGCTCACTTTCTCAATCCTGGATATAATAAAGATCAACTTTGTGAGGGACATTGGCAACTGCAGAACTTTTTCCTCCCCTCCCTTTTCATTTAGACAATGTCTACATCTACCCATATTTGATTTMTATCTAATCTTTAGCTATGATTTCTAGTTCACTTCTGGGAGTACTGGGGAAACTGACCTTTGTATTTAATAATGAGCTGATGTAAAATAATTTGGTTTCTAACTACGGCTGAGATCCATATTGATTCATTAAGTCTCAAGATATGAATGTATTGAGAATCAAAAAAATGAGGGATTTGGAAAAGAGAGGGTTCAGTTTTGTCCATGAAAAATGACCCAGGCTCTTTCAAAATGTTAATAGAAGTGTGTAGMAGTGTTAACATAGACATGTCTGAAAAAAAAAGCAAAACAATTGATGTCTCATATACAGGACAATCCACCCACAATTACTTTGTCCATTCTTGAATTATTGGTAAAGCTTTGCTCTTGTAATGCTACATTCTAGTCTGAGTCTTAAATATATTGTAACTAAGGAACAACTGTCCACCTGTTTGGTAAACTCTATTTATCTTGACTTCAGTGGAAAAATAATAAAGAGGACTGAAATATATGTCATCAGCCCTTCTTGATCCAGTGCATTTCTTAAGGAACTCAGAAACTTCAAACAATCTATATATATAAATGTGGAAATAGCAGCAAAATCTACAATTTTAAAAGGGTGGTATTCTAAAAGGGCTCATTGGTGCTCAACYACGGCCATGGGCAGGGAAATCTTGTGCACTGCCGAGCACTTCTTCCTGCAACAACACCTTATTTCTTTTGCAAGGTAGGGCGCTTGCACAGGTTATGCTTCTGCATGGATGTAGGTGCTAAACATCTGGATTCTGGTTACTTAAAAAAACCTCATTTTCCTGAGTTTCTTTTTCCATTCTGAAAGACATGAAATAACAAAGTGGCTTGTACCATATTGGGAAAGAAGTTATCTCCTTCATGAGCTGCCAAGGCAGGCATGCTGAACACCCTTGATTTTTCTGACCTCATGGAATGTGCAAACCTGGGGAAGGATGCTCTGGGAATAGCGGGGAGTACACGGAAAGCAGACTATTACTGCAAAAATATTACTGTTAATAACAATAATTATATCTCATGAAAAGAGGCTTAATGATGGGGTTAGATAGTTYTTTGATGAAATAGTTTTCAGTTAGAGGAAGATGTACGCACCCWGGTACTGCAATCAGAAGAAATGGAAAGAGCATGAATACCTTGCTCATAGTACTTTTTCCAGGTAATGCCCATGATCATTGCCTATTACATATTCCCATGCTTTAGCCATCACCTATTTTCATGTGACACCCTCTTTGGCCAAGGCTGTTAGGGCTCTTGCTTCTTCTCCACAGAAGYTTCTATAATCCATAAGCAGGTTTGTATCCCCTCAGGGTGATATTTTTTCATGTAAAATGCCATTTGTCTGGCATAAATGAAATATAACTACTGAAGGCAGGAGCCTGAACAAGCCTGTGTGATTGCTCAGCCTTCAGCCTAATGCTCTGATTTTGTGAGCTACACAATATGATAATGCTTCACCTTATTCATATATGACTTCATCTTCTGTTCCTGAGCACTCATTGGCCTTCCAGATGTTATCACAAGAATAAAATATACTTCATGCTCTCATTCCAAGCCATCTGCTTCTGGATAGGTTTGCTTTYAGCCAGATTTGTGAAAGATATAGCCCTTTGATGAAGATTGATTAGTTCCACTGGAGTCCATGTAACTTTCCCCCCCKTGGAGGAATAACTCTTACCTGCTTAGACAGTCCATGATAGAGTGAGCTCTAGGATAACTATCTACCTAACACTATGTTTTATAATAATTGCTGCTTATAGGGAGGGATGTGCCTTGTTGGACTATATCACAGTAGAATGAAGGAAATGSTGAAAATACCAGTGAATTTGTTCCAGTTATTCACTGTCAGCATTTCCTCATCCTCTAGATAGCAACAGTCCAGGATGATGCTACTCTTGACTTCAAAGACTAGCTCATGGAGTAATGGACATTACCTTCAAGAAATGAAATAAGTGTCTTTTCATCTGAACTTCACTTTTTYTCATGCTGTATAACTTAGTAATAGCTGTATAACTTAGCAATATCTGCATCTATTGTATAACTGGCAATATGACATATTTTCCTGCTTGGGTTTAAACACTTTTAAACTCTTATGATTCAATGTATATGCTAGTCATTTAGCAATATTTTCAATTAGTAGAAATAGAATTTATAGTTTTGTTTCCATTTTTTTAAATATTAAACTTTCAATTAGCCAACAAAGAAAGACACTTAAATATATTCTCTGCCAAAACTTCTCCAACTTTCTTCTGGTTTTCCCTTRGTTGCTTTATTTTCCTTCAGCCTCCAGCATAGATTCACAGTTAGCATTATCTAGCAGTCTGCCCAGAATTTAATATCCTCAAGCATTAAATCTTCTCCTTTCTTCTAGACTCTCCTGGACAAGTCCAATCTTCCAAGAGAAATTTTAACCACTACAGACWGAACTGCAAGTGTATTTGAGAGATTCAGGTTATAGACTAATTCATCAAAAAGGCAGTCCTAAGTAATAAATATTGGAAGATTATAAGAAGGAATGATCTCAGCCACTTATCTTTTGGATTTACATTGAGTRATGAAAAAAGAAGAAAATATGCCAAACTGTGTAAGTACTACAAAAAATGTGGCAATTCAAGCGAAATCTTTGCTTCAATATGACTTTAATATAAAAAATTATCTCTTTAAGGGTAAGTCTCTTGATTTTTATTTTAAGAAAAATAAATTAACTGAAAGGTAGCCAAAAAGATTCCATATCATTGCTCAGTTTCATTAAAATGCTGATGTTAGAAGTGTCATACCGTATAACCTTGCAGTTATGAATCTTTCATGCAATGGAGAAAGTTTCTGGACTTCCAAAAAATAATATAGTTGAGAATAAGCTGCTGTAGAATTAATTAAGTTCTGGTCAGACACCTAAATGATCATGTAAGGAAAAGCATGAATGAAAGACGTGGACCAGAAGAATTAGCTCAGGAATTGCACACTGAGCTGCATCTGGTAAAGAATATCTGATTTGGATCAGAACKCCATGAGGAAAGTTCTTGTTAAAAGATTGCAGAGTATGCATGAGAAAATATGCACAAGTAAGTTGAACTAATACAATAGTAAAATGAGATGGAAAAACTCCTCATGAAAATCTTTTCCATCAGAAAATGTGAGTTTGTCAAAATGTATTGCCTTTGGCAAATTTCTAATCCTATATAGGTTTTGATATGAAACTTCTTGAACTACTAAGTTTCTTGACACCTCACTCCACAAATCCGTAGCAGTTTTCCTGGAAGACTGCTTGACAGAAGCATTGTTTCTGAATTTTGCTATGTTAGAGGTTAATTGCTACCTTCAATTTCTGTTCAGGAGAATTGTACTACAGGTTAGTACTGGGCAGATTCTCAACTCCTGACTTGTGTCTCTGGAGCGTTGTGAATGACTCTGGCTGTGGCTCTGTCTGGTTTTCTTGTTGCCTCACTCACAAGGACACAGTGTTACTTTTGCTTTCTAATACTGAAGTTATTTCAGAGGGCTGATCCACTTTTTGTATTGTACCAGGTCACTTACCATTCTTCTAAACAGGAAAATTGCCAGGAAGACTTGGACTAATATGTCTGGCTGGAATTTGTGTTTGGTTCAATGGTTGTAAAAATCAACAGTTTAGAGTGCTTTCAATCACATGCTAGATTCTTCTCAAATAATATTGAATGTTGGATTACAAATAATATTAATAGTAATTATAAATATCACTTCTGAATGACAAATTACTGATGAAATTCAACTGCAAGACACTCATTCTTCTTGCTGTGTCTCCACTTACCGAGTTGGCAAGATTCACAGACTTTTCAGACTTGAGCATAAAAAGAAAAAGAATGAGGAAAAAAAAAGGTGCACAGGCAGTAACTGACATGTTACAGTGTGTGCATCATGAGAGTCCTGGAGTCCTACATTCTTAAGTGACTGAAAGAAAAGCTACAGAATCAGATTCAGCTGAAGTATCTTTCTCTTGAGCCTCAGTATCCCAACAGACTCTTTTCTAACATGTAGCATCTATAGATCATCTTCATATGAGTTGATTAGGCCCACAATTATCTTGGTGAAGTATCTTCAAAGTTTCTTTCTTTTGGATTATATTCTACTGTGCGAATGGAAAGTACCATCTAGCCAGACAGAAGAAGCAGAATAATATAATAGTCAAATACAATTAAAGATTTATATTTAGGCCAATACGCTATTTATTTAAAGTTTTAATTAAAATAATTTAGAATTAATTTAGAATTAATTTAGAATCTAGATTTTTTTTCCTAATTTGTACCATATTTTTTAATATTATAATATTCATGGAATGTGACAATTCTTGAAGGGTATTCTAAATTGACTTTAGTGACATAAACATTTCACAGAAGAGGCAGAGATGATAAATTACCTCTTTATGAAATAATTTTCATTTTAATGTTTTTTCTGTGAAACTGTAGTGTTTTGCAGGTTTATGTCAATACTGAAAAAAAAATCAGATAAAACATAATGCTCGATGAATAAGAATGGAATAAATAATTTAAGTTAGGTATTTGGGGGCTTTGTTTTTTTCTTGTAAGTTTTTATGGGTTTTTGTAATGGGATTGATTTCACTGTTTTTTTTTTTTTCTTTTTACTCAGTTTAAAACTCAGTGAATTAGATATCACTTATAATTTTTCAGGTCTGTGAAGTTCAAATGTTTCTATGTATTTTTTTTAAAGTAACATTTTTTTTTTGCTGCTAAATGTTCATCTTTTACTCCAGACTCTGACTCTTTCCATAACATAGAAATTTTATTTACCAATTAGATGTTTCCAGCTCTGAGTTCTCATTGACCTTACTGAGAAGTAAAGATACTCAGTACTTCACAGGAGTAATCATGTGATTCCTGAGTTCAAGGTTTTAATATAATTTTTACTCTTTAAATCTAAAAGGGAAAATAAAAAGCTACAAAAAATTTATTACAGCAGTAATGCAAGTTATATAGAGGGATTTTTCAGAGACAGGAGCATCGCTTGCCTGTAACTACTGATGCTTTCTGAATGCAGAAAAGACCAATTGCTTCTCCAAAGAACTCAAGGTTTTAAGAATTAAATGGGAATTTTAAAAATGACTTTTTAGTTGTAGTCAAAAGAATCTATTATTGATGTAATAATGTTTTAGATTAGGGTTTTCAGCTTGGAGATTGTGGCTACTAGAAATTTCCTGGGGATCTCTGTCAAAAGATAAATGTTTCTCTACAGAGAGCCTCTTCCCAGTCAATAACTATTCATGAACAGATCATCCACATAGGTTTTTTTACCTCTGTCTTGATCATGATAGTAACTAGAATTTCCAGCATTTCAGTATCCCTTGACACAGACTCCTCATTGCCATTGTGTTGCCCTCCTCCTCTAGACTGAACACCTTTTTGGGGGAGATTGTTGAAAATTGTACTTCTTTCTTTCTTAGGTTTATTGTAGCCTAACAGATTCCATTATTTTGTTCACAGTGTATATGTAAAAGTTCCTCAGTTGGTCCATGTTTAGATGAAAGAGCTGGTGACAATAAATAACTTCAGTTTTTGGGTGAAGATTTCCACTGCAGTCTACAGATTAGATGTTCTCTTCTTTCCGTACGATTCTCAAGCGCCAGCAAAACTCAAGTTGCAGTCACAGATTAGAGAAGGAAGAACCTTGTCCTTAGTCTGACTTCTGTAGTGGAGGAGATCGAATAGAAATCAGGTATAAACATGTTAACCCACCAAGTGTTTACAGCTGTGACTATAAATATACAAACTATAGCTTTTCTCTACATTAGCCATTTCACTTTTCCACTAAAGAAAGAGAACTCTGGTTCAGTCAGTGTTGCCACATTTTCCAATCCTTTTCTCTGTCCTATAGATCTTTTTAGAACACTTTCCAATTTATAAATACATCTTTTAAGTTATGAGTACCAGGATTGGACATATTTCAAGCTTCAATAATGCCTGATACATTAGCAATATAGTAATAAGGGAAAGGAAGTACTTTGCCTTATTATAATTAATAATTTAATTAATWATGACAGAGGTCACTGTCAAAGTGAGAAATAGGTTTTTTTCTGCTCTAGGCTCTATACTCTCCCCAAATGAGGCTGCTGCAGCAGCCTATGTTCTTTATTCTGAGATGAATGCCTTTATATATTTGACTGTATGAAAACCCCTATTTTAAATTTGTACCCAAGTTAGTAAGAATGAAATTATTTGGTATCATCCACATCTCTACATCCCAATTTCTGTTTAATACAGTGAAGTGTTACCTGTGTATTAGAAAGCACCTTTGAATGTGTTTTAGGTCTTCTGGACACTCATTTTATACCTGTCCTTCTGCTTTCATTATCAGCTGCCTACTCAATCCCTTTCTCCAATTTTGCTCTGTATATATTGATAAGTTTATGTGCACATACTCACGCAGAGACATARAAATATTGTATGCATGAGTATTTTTAAGAATGGCTTTAATTTTCCTTCTAAGCCAAGCTGGCTTATTACCAGAGCAGTTGTCCTTCTTTATTGATTATGGCTTCTGAACATCTAGCAAAATATTCTAAAACAGCTCCTAATTATTCATATTTTTCTGTTTAAATTCTTTCTCCCAATAGATTTGGCTTTATTTGTTCTCAGTTTTGGAAAGTTGACTCTTTTAAAGCTCCAAGTAATTCAGTAGCTGCCATAAAAATTCTGAAACAAAGCCCAAGGAAAGTTCCTGACCTTGTCTTGGTTTGGTTCCAGAAAGAATATGAAAAGGGGGATGATGCACAATCTTGATTAAAATTAATAAGTTTCTGAAAGAGAAAATGAATTTTTAGAGCTCACAGTAGATTTCTGTGGTCAGGAGCCTTGACAAGCATTGAAAATCCTTGTAGTTGATAATGCTGGACATCTCGTGAGCAGTACTATTGAAATGCACAGTGCTGATATCTTGGAGAAGTGGACTCTGGAATGGCTGTCTGTGACAGCAGTGTGAACTCCCCAGTTTTTAATCTGTTCACTAGCACACCTCATTATGACCCAGAACTGCCTGTATTATTGTTGCCTGAACACAGAWATCAGTTTGATTGTTACTGTCATGGTTTAACCCCAGCTGGCAGCCAAGCCCCAGGCAGCCKCTCRCTGACTCCCCCACCAGTGGGATTGGGGAAAGAATTTGAAGGGTAAAAGCCAGAAAACTCGTGGGCTGACATAAAAACAGTTTAATAGGGAAATTTTAAGTTGTGTACACAAGTAAAGCAAAACAAGGAATAAATTCACTGCTTCCCACAGGCAGGCAAGAGTTCAGCCATCTCCAGGAGAGCAGGGACCTGTCACATGGTGACTTGGGACGACAAACACCATCACATTGAATGTCCCCAGCTTTCTCCTTCTTCATCTCACTTTATATCCTGAGCACGATGTCACATGGTCTGGAATATCCCTTAGGTCAGTTTGGGTCACCTGTCCTGGCTGTGTCTCCTCCCAGCCTCCCAGACACCCTGTTTTGGGTTGGCATGGCCAGGTTTGGGTAGTGGGGGGCACTACAGGGGTGGCTTTTGTGAGAARCTGCTGGAGCTTCYCCCACGTCTGACAGAGCCAATCCCAGCCTGCTCCAGGATGGAGCCGCTGCTGGCCAAGCCTGGGCCAGCTGGAAATGGTGACAATGCCTCTGTAATAACAGATTTAGGAAGAAAAAAGATTATTGTGCACAGATGTAACTGTGGCCAGGGAGGAGCGGCATAAGAATATGTGAGAGAAGCAGCTCTGCAGACACCAAGGTCAGTGGRGAAGGAGGGTGGGGACGCACTTCAGACACCAGAGCAGRGATTCCCCTGCARCCCATGGTGCAGAATGTGGTGAAGCAGCCGTGCCCCTGCAGCCCATGGAGGWYCMYRGGGWTGCAGRGATCCCCCTGGGCCTGGGGAGGAGCCCCAGTTGGAGTGAGTGGATGCCTGAGAGGAGCCTGTGACCCTCTGGGAAACCCATGCTGGAAAAGGCTCCTGGCAGGGAGCAGCAGATCAGGGGAGAGAGCAGCCCATGCTGGAGCAGATTTGCTGATGGGATTTATGAACCCGTGGGGGACCCACACTGGAGCAGGTTGCTCCTGAAGAACTGCAGTCTGTCAAAGACTGACCCACAATTGCAGCAATTTGTGGAGGACTGCTTCCTGTGGGATGGACTCATGTGGGAGAAGGTCATGGAGGGACCCAGGGCAAGGACTTCTCTCCCTGAGCAGTGGCAGAAACATCATGTGAGGAACCACCTGTAACCCCCATTCCCTGTCTCCCTGTGCTGCTCAGGGGGAGGATGCAGAGCTGGGAAGGAGAGAGGGTTTGGCGAAACGTGGTTTTAAGGTCTCATTTTGCTTCTCATTATCCTGCTCTGATTTTGTTAGTAATAAATGAAATTAATATCTCCAAGTCGGTTTTGCACGTGACAGTGAGCGATCTTCCTCTGCCCTTATCTCAATTCATTAACTCACACTTCATTATATTTTCTCTCCCTGTCCAGTTGCAGAGGGGAGTCATAGAGGAGCTTTGGTGGGTGTCAGGCACCCTGCCAGAGTCAACCCACTGCAGTCTTTTTGGTGCTGAAACCTCGGTACGAGCCAGGGACCCATTGCAGCCTCTCCTCAGCAGAAAAGGCCTTGGCTCTGTGTGAGCCCTGCTCAGCAATAACAAAAACATCTCTGCATTATCAACCCCGTGTTCAGCACAAATCCAAAACACAACCCCACAGTGGCCACTGTGAAGAGAGTTAACTCTACCTCAGCCAAAACCAGCAGAGGTTTTGAGGGAGAATACTGTCCTTCAGTTTTAAGATCAGCAAGTGAAGTTATTTCATTTAGATAGTAAGGTCCTGTAGTTTCATTTTCACATATACAACCTTAAAAACTCTCAGCATCAGCTATTTTGGGTCACGGAATAAAAGTGTTCTGTGAGATTTGGACTGCAGACTTGCTTTGAGAAGAGGCATATTTCATTTTCACAGCCTATCATGTCAGTGTTTTATTGGATACAAGTATTCTGAGGAAAAGATCATCAAATGTGCATTCAGAAGAAAAGTAGCCAATGATAAGAAGAGAAATAGTAAGTACAATCCAACATGCCCAAACAGAATCAAACTCAATTCCTATTCTTCTGTCACCTGTTAAGTAATTATTCAAAGAACCTAAAATTTTCTCTTACAACAATATATTTTAAAATTTGGATAACTGTTACTTGGGAGTTTTCACTGAAATTCCAAGGACAACAAAATACACTATTTCTATAGGCATTTTTATTAACATAAGATGACGTCTGGTTGGACTGTTTTAATTTWAAAAATTCTTCAGATACATTCAAGACATTGTTGTGAATCATGATAAGAACGAGAAAGGTCGTGCTACCACTGCCAGGTCTTCAGAATTCATAACATTTTCGAGTGCTTCAGCTGGTAAGAGCATTGGAGGGTCAGTTGATAGCCTACTTGACTTCTCTGAAAGCCCAGCTTCATTGAAGTTTAGTACAAGTTATCAGGGTAAAACTTGTGTGCTAGAACACATGAAAGCTTTTGCTCGGTATAAAACAAATGCCTCTGAGTTTGTTGTTTTTTTTTTTTTGTTTTGTTTTCATTTGTGGAGTCATTGTGTTGGGTTTCTTTCACTTTGTATAGACATTATGAAGAAGAATATAGATTTCTGTTTAGACCATACTTACTCTTTTATGTAGTTGGACAGTCAGACAGATAAAAGAGTTTTTCAGTAATCCTAAACAGTCCTTTCCTCATCTCTTCCTTCCATTATTTGATATTGTCTTCATTGTTTGTTTAGCTGATTGTTTCTAATCTTTGCTACTTCAGAATTTTAAGGGTCAGTTTGAGATTTAGAGTTCTTTTTCTCATGTTGTAAAATGTCATTTGGATAAGCCAAGGGAAACTGAAACAATACACTTTGGAATTATTGATGATGAAGGGAAAACTAAAATTTKATTTCCTTACATCTGCTTCTAATAACTTTTCTAAAATTATATTAATGGATCAATGTTGAATTTTCATTTCTGTTCAGATCATAGGATTTGCATGCATACTTTACATCTTTTGCTCTTCTAACCATGTTTCCATTAAGCCTATCTCTCTGCTGTAAAATTATTATTTTGCAAGGATTTCTTTTGCCAAATATTCCATGATAATCTGTGGGAAACTAATATTTAGTTGGAACACAGAAAAAATTATATTGTGGAAGTCCTATTTGTACCCAAATGTCACCATGATGTGAATAGAGACCAAGCTGGGTGCTCTGTGTTGCAGATCAAATGGATGTTTTACAGCAGCACAATGAGTCAATTTTTTTTGGAGCTGTTTTGAAGTCTCCATTCCATCTCATTCAATTTTCAGCTGCCTCCACTTGTTTAGCCTCTTATCAGCTTACATATATCGCAAGGATAAGACACTCCTTTAGCCAAGTTAATTACAGTGTCTTCATCCCATGCAATCATGAGCAGGCCTGGTTATTTTAATCATCTTCACGCCTACTTTCCTATACACATTTTGCTTCCACGGTAGCCATTCTAAAATGTGTGAGCTGGACCCTTGCCTAGAAGAAAGCTGATCCCTGCATTACCCTGAAATGTTCTCATTGCATTTGCTTCTAATTGGGTAATGTGCTACACTGTTTTCATATGTTTTTTGTTCCTTGCTATCAAACATTCCATGCTTTTTTCATGACATGATTTCCAAGACTTCCTTGTCACCTGCTTTCCTGCCAATTCTCCCAGAGATTCATCTCTAAATTGTTCTGTTTCTTCCAAAGTCTCACCCTCATACTGCTGCTAATTGAATATTTGCATACCCTGTTCCTTCTGTCTGGAACTCCCAGCCCTTTTAACTCACTGGATGTCCGTTGCCAAACACTTTTAAAAGTCAGGCTGAAACTTTCCCCTTTGAATATTGCTTTTTGTGTTCATATGTAATCCCTTTCAAAACGTTCAGAGCCCAGAAATGTTTCCACATTCAAGTGATCAGAAGTGAGAGATAACAGCAGGGTTTCAGGCCAAATCAGATATTGAATGATCTGTGAACCTGTCATTTCCTTGTAGAATTATACAACAGTGACAATCTCATGATGGTTATGTCACACACGCTGACAAAAAAATCAGGATGTCCTCCTTGTAAAAACAAATCCAGGAGGTCCTTCATGTTCCTGAGCAGGTACAGGCCTGCTACATTTACATGCACAAAGAAGTATCTGAAGCAGCAGTATGTTGGATAGCTTAGGCTGTTGGAAACGGAAAGTCTGCAGTTCAGCAGCAGATAGAAGTTGTTCAATCATCTAATTTCAAAGCAGTAAGTTCAAGAATTAAATACTTCCATTCATGTAAATGCTGCGTGATTAGCAACAGTTAACAGACAATCCTTCTAATAAGTCCAAGGATGCAGCCTGATCTGCTCACACCCCTCTCTTTCATCATGTTTTCAGCTCCTTCTGTTCATCTTTAAACCTTGCTCTGTCTTGMCACAGAATTTAGGTCTTGTCAATCTACCGCTGTTGTGCCAATATATAAATGACATTATCAACTTAACATCAGAGGCTGCTATTAACATATCAGTGTAATCTTCAAGATAGAATCAGTTTAAAAGATGATCAGTGTAATACCTGTCTGTCAAATTATGAAAATAAGCAATGGCTGTGTTTTTTTACACCATATTAATACTACACCAGCATTTCTAGTTTAGTCTTCACTAGAATTGCATTGGAGAAATACTGAATTTCTGGGAGCTTTAAAGAACAAACAATGTTTGTTCTTACCAAGTGGAAGGATTTAGTAAAGACATGGTATCAATGTATTGTTATGAATGGGAATTATTTATGCAGGACTTTTCAGTATTGGAAGAGAGCCTTTGCTGAAATGCAATAGCATATTAAAAGTGTAGCAAGAGATTAGCTGTGCAATGAGGACAGGGATTGGCTTCTAATTATCTAAAGATTTCATTTCTGGTGAGAGTCCCTTCATAACCACCTCAGAGGGGATAAAAAAACTATTGAAGTTACATGCAAGGATCTAAATTACCTGCCACACTGGCATATGTCAGAGGTAATGCTTGTAAGTAGCTGGAGTTACACTAACATTGACAGAAATTACCCTACTGCAAAATTTAATAAATAGAAAGGATCTCAGATGCACTTACTCACTGCAAATAGCTTACTGAAGAGATAACTATGGTTTACTTTACAGTTTTGTCTTCCAGAAGTTTATTTCACCTCCTGAAGCTTCTTCTTTTGATTTCTCATTGTACCTGAGAAGAGGTTTGTGTCTTCCAACATTTCTTAAGAGGGAGACGTGCCCTGAAACCTTTCAGAAGTACAACCACCTGCCAGTCCTGCAGGCAAGCACCAATGCAGCAGCTGTCTGCATACTCTCTCAAGGAATTAGAGTAAATAAAGTCAGCTTTGTATCTGGGTGCTGAAGTTAGAGTCAGGAAAAGAAGATGTTAATTGTGTAGACATGTAAATATTGAAGTGAATTTTTTATTTGAAAAGGCAGATAACAAAGACTCTACATGCACATTTATTATCCTATTACCTCTGTTGATTGTGTCTGTCGTGTGATTTTGGAAGGGTGAAATAAGTTTTAGGTTATGAGTTCAGTTCTTAACACTAGATTTGAGAAAATAAATCTTTAAATAAATTAGTGCAAGTTTCAACTAGCACAGTTTATTTTAACATGTTCAGTTTCACCTTCCCAGTATGTGACAGTGCACCGTGCACGCTGCTGTGGGGGATGAGCTCTGAGGGATGAGTGTGGTGGCTGCAGAGGASCTCAGGGCCAAAGCCACAGTTCAGGAGCAGAATTTCTGCTGGGAGCTGCCACAATCAACCTGGCTTTGTGCTGTGCATGTAGTCAGGAGCTTTCACTCCAGGCATAGAAAACATTTTCGTGGGGAATAACCTACAGCGTACAATGGAATAAAAGGAAAAGAAGTTTCATTTTGCAGCCCTAAAACACAAAGATCTTCACCTCAGTGAGTTCCTAGCTGGGTCACACCTGGAAGAAATTGAATGGCTGGAACAGAAATTAAGTGCCCAATATTGGATAATCTAATCTTAAGGTTCCAAATAAATGAAGAAAGGAATTACAACTGGTCTCTACTCACTGAGAGCTACTGAGCACGCACAACACATATTTCTGTTGTAGTTGCTCACATCAGATTTCATTCTGGCCTCATATTTAAGCTTTTACATGGTTTTAAATGCTTGCTGCAAAGTCAGATCTTTGAGAAAGACATATGACTGGCAGAGAATAAATATTTTACATGGAATAATTACTTATTGCCTGAAGTCTTTGGCATGCCATCCAGCAAGAAAAAAAAGCATTTTAATACATGCCAACCACACCTACAAAAGATAAGTACCATCACAAATCATACTCACTTATTCCAAGATTATCATTTGATAACCAGTCCAAATTGCTGTTGAGATAATAGCACATCTTTTGATGTTACTGGCAAAGCGCAGGTAAAAATATTTCTGTGTTTGGCTTTCACCATTAGAGCTAAGATTTTACAAAACCTAACAACAAAACAAGAGCCAAAGCACAAGAGGAAGAATACTTTCTCATAGTAGTGTAAATTAAATATACTTCAGCATACTTTGGGAAAAAAATGCCACCTACTAGAAATAGGCTTTTAAGTGAAAACTGTATAAACACAATTTATTTTACTGGGTAAAGTTTTGAAATATTTGGTGCAATCTATTTAGTTTGAGCCCAGGTTTCTTAGAGGCATTTGGAAAATACTTGCAACAAATGTAATAGGTTCTCCCAACAATGAGAGAAGATAAGTAACATCTACCAGAAAAAACACAAATTGACTGTATCTTGGTGGCAGATTTCCTTGACACCTCTAGTCCACATCCATTCAAGCCCTGCCTCTCTAACATCCCAGGAAGCTTTAATCAATGCCAGGTTTACACCAGTACAGAGCAGAATCTCTGGTTTATCAGTTTAAAACAATGGGATCCTTTATGCAGGGAGATTGTGACTCACTGCCTTGTTTGTCCTAGCTAATGAGAACTAACAGCACTGTCTGTAATGCATGTGCCATGGATATTACTGTGGGAATGTGCCTTCAGGAAGAGATCCAACTATCTTCAACTGMATAGTCAAAGGTGATTGTTATTAAAATAATTTTGGAAACTCTTGTACAAGATGTACTTGAGTTGCACAGCGAATAAGTTAATGATTGTTCTAACTTATCAAAGTTGTTCTGCACATATGTTCAACATGCAACTTGTTGGCATTTTGATGCTGTGTATGTGTGTGGGGAGAGGGGTGTGAKCAGGCCATGTCTGCTGACTCATCTTGATAGATGGATTGAGTCTTATCATCATTGGATCAGAGAAACAGAGTGGTTCTCTGAAATGAAATAGCTTGAGGGGAAAGAATAAACATCCTGCATCAGACCTTACAGTAAATCAGACCAAGGAAAGGCTCTATTCAAGAGATTGGAATCCTGGCTTGCTCAGGATTTCTGCCAAGGTTTGTTACACCATAAATGAAAATCCACAAACTAAGAGATGAAAATCTGTTTAAGACCCTTGATTAATTATTTGCTGAGTGGGGAACTGTCAGGAACAACTCATGTCTTGGTATTCAGTGACTGCTTACAATTTAATTACTGTTTAGAAAGCATGGCTCTTCCCAGATGTGATAGAGAAAATACCTTGTCCTTGCAAGGGGCACAGTTGTAGAGGAACTTACCTTCTGGTGGAGTCTGGAACATCTGCAAGCCCTAAAACTTAGAGAAAAAAAAATCCCTGGGACTGTGGGGATATAAAAGGATARGAAAAGAATGAGCCAAGTTTCAAGGTGAGAAGAATTGGGTAATTGATTCTTCCTCCTCTGTGAAGGATTCTGAAGGTTGTCTGATAAAGGTCTTAGAGAAGACTGAGGATTGGCATTGGTAATATGTCTGTCATATAAAGGACCAGAGRAGAATGAATGTTGTACTTTCTATTCCTTTCATTTCCTCTGAGATCCAGAGCAGAGCATGTAGTTTTGACCATTTCCTGCAGGAGAAGAGCATTGAATAAACATCTGGGAAGAGAACACCTTGGTACAGTTCCTGAACAGTGAAGACTAAAAAATGAAACTATTTACACAAAGCAACAGCAGCAACAAATATTTGGACACCTTCATCACTGTAATAATTTCTTAGCATTTCCTTTTAAGAAGGGCAGCGATCCTGATCWTCTGTTTACAGTTTGTGCTCTGATTGCTGATTCATCCAGACTATACAACCACTGAGTTGGTACAGAAGTAGCATGTGCTTGTGACCAAGTGAAGACATCCATTCCAGATTACTTTACATGATGAAATTTTGCTGGAAAGGTCAGGTCTGTAAGGTATCTAGCAGGAAAAAAAGAGATAAGATAAAGCAAAAAAAAGCTAGCAAATGTGATTTCAGTTATTCATAATGCTGCTTATCCCAGTCATGCATGTCTGTATGTTTTTCTGCATGCACTGTAACTGTTATGTTACTATGTTTATGTTACTATCTATGTAAAAATGTTTGTATATTTCCTATCAGCCTCTGTTGCTGGGGGGGGAGAAGACCCAAAATCTATCCCTCACCTTAACTAGTAAGAAAAGTTTTTAAAAACGTCAAAAGCTTCCTTTAAATCTCAGGTGAGAACTGCTACATTGAAACATATCCATCATGAACCATGCCAGGGGCTCTTATTGCAGAAATTAGCAGATATAACTGATCAGAGATTCAGTGAAGTACTGACAAGCAAGTGTTCTCTATAGTGTTATAGACCGGTTGGAAAATGAAATTTTCACCAGAAAATGCAGTTAAATGTAAAGAAAAAGGAGAGCAATTGAAGTAATTGGTGGAAAATCCTGAATTTTCAATCAGAACATAAACGTTTACATTCTGAAAAGCAGCAAAAGCACTGGCTTAGGTCTTCACATTTCCATTTTTCTCTTCCGGAGTGCCCCTCCTCTTATACAACAATTAATTTGTTTTTCCAACAAAAAYATCAACATTTTCCATTTAAAAAATGGCAGAAACAATGAAGGATACTTTAATTATAACCCAAAAGTCATAAATTTCTTTGATTGGGAACTAAAGCGGTTTATAGTTGCTTATTGAACCTTTCAGCTGAGACCCAGGATGGGAACATCATGAAGAAATGGGATGTCTGCAGGATCTTTCCACTGTGCTCGTCCACTACAAAGCTGTCTGCAGTCTGGCAGTAAGATCTGTGTTGATACTTAGACTGTCTTGAAACCCAGATGCTAAGGCCATTTGATTTCCCCAATCTACTGGGTGTAATAGAGACATAATCAGTCCCCAGTCAGTGCTCAGCTTCATCAAAATTGGGCACTATATAKCTATGCAATATTTTTGCAAACTACATTTTCATTTGTGTTATTATAACCTGGAAAGCCAGTATCTAAGGACAGAAAATCACACATAGCTACAATTAGAACAGGATTATGAATATTAAGTAAATTACTAAGACTTCCAAAATATTTTATAGATRATGTGATTCAGAAAACTGAAAAGCAAAAGCAACTTTTCATCTATTGTGGGAGTGAATTAGAAAAGACTCCCTAAATATAGTCCATAGCCTAGATGATATTAATATCAATRTATATCTTTCTGATATTACTATTCACTATCTCAAATATCCCTGATGTGTCGCAGCAGAGACCCAGGAAACCTATTCTTTGAYCTGGCCTTGGCATGCTGTACTGGAAGAAACCTGCCTATCTGAAATAGGACAATTAGGAAAGTCTTGGGAGCAGGGCTGAGGGAGGTCACCTTGCTGGAGCTGCCTTTGCATTCTGGAACACTCAATAAACCAGGCAACCTGTGGAGTAAGAGGAGAATGTTGACACAAATATTTGGGAGCCTTGTACAGGATGAAGATGTAATCAGCATTAAACATTTATAACTAGTATTAATGAGCCATTAAAAGGATAGGAAACCCTGCATTCCTATTCTACTCCTTCACACTTATTATCCCGTGAAATCTCAAAGGATTTGTGTTGGGAATATTTGCTTGTTAACTTTACATTTGCCACAGGGARGACATAGGTAATCCTAGTACCAATGGCAATCTGCCCCACAGAGCCCTCACACTGCATTACTGGTCAGGGTCAGCTGCTTTTTGGGGGAAGTTCTGCCTGTTCTCCCACATCAAACAAGATGAACAGCTGGCTAGTGGCTTGTCCAAAATGGCAATGGACAATGTCTAAGAAAGAGTCTGCCCAGAGTCACATATCACACAAAAAGGTCCTTGTCTGTTGGAATCACAGACAGAATAAACTCACAGCTTTCTGGCAGAGTCTRTGTAGACATTCTGTTTTTCCCACCCTCCCTTTCCCCTCGGTAAGCAATGCATTATCCAGCTTGGAAATGTAAGGCATGCTGAGGCACATATCCTCTATGTCCATGTGGGTGAGGAGACAAACTTTTAACATGCTCCTGAAAATTTGCTGTTGAAATTTGGAGAGTAAATAAGAACTCTAATATCCTTTTTGCTTTTGAAAAGTACTTATTTTCTCTACATATTTCAAAACTTAGTGCTCTAAATGCATAGAGGCTTGTAGTGCTTGCACAGAACAAGATGCTCTTGGACRTGGGACAGGTAATACAATCAAAATGGTGCTTTGCACACTTGCAGTCTAATGTTGGGCATTAAAGGAGTCTAGAAATTAAATGTCCCTATGTAATTTAACCAAGCTTTGGTGTTCTTCTGGGAATTTAATGTTGTAATATATTTGACCTCAGTAAATATTAGATATTTGCCCTAATATCAGTGGACAAGGATTCTATTAACAACTGCTTTATACTTCTGTTCATGGTATTGTCTGTCTTTCCCAAAGGTGGTGTATTTTTAAAGTAATTAAAAACTGAATTGTTGCCACATTCTGACACCAAATCTCCACAATATCCTTCCTGCTCTGTTTGGCAGCAAGAAGGAGCCTGGATGAACTGACAGTGTTAGAGTGTTTGTTGCTTCCCTAGAAGCTTCTGGACAGTCATTTACTTTGCCACTACATTAATTTTATGTGCTAACACAGTTATGAATTTGATATGAAATTGCATTTAAATTAAAATAATTCTCTTTCAGTTCAGCTCTCATGTAAGAAGTACCTGAGCYTCTTGATTCAATCACCTCACTATGTCAGATTGCCTAGAGCTCATGATCAAACTGCTCTAATTCCCTTCTAAAGGTCATGTAAACATGTGTGCTTAGTGAATTAGATGCAAATTCAATTCCCTATTCGCAAAGCTTCCTAGTTAAGTTCCTTACCTATCCYTCAATTGCAAGCCTGCATCTGACAGCAGAATATTGACTTATGAACTGTGGTCAAAGACATGATTAAACCAAGAAATAACTGCCCCCTGCAATGCAGAGAATACAGATAGAGGGAAGTGAAGCTACATTTTTTTTAAATGGTGCTCATTATGTAGGTCAACTAACTCACTTTTTAACATGGCTGTTYTACAATTTTATTTGTGTTTTTTTACACTGTTTTTAGTGGGGTGCTATGTGCTGAAGAGCAATGTATAGATATCCAGGTACACATGCATGGATTTTATTGAAGTTTTTACTGTAATTAAGGACTGCTTGAGCGTCCTTCCTAACAAGGTGTGCTAAAGCAAAAAAAAATGAAAATAATGAATGTCAGTTTTAAGTCATCTCCATCAAAGACTGAATGAAACACATTGAACAGCTCACCATTTCAATAATAAAAACAGAGCAAATCTTTTTCATTCTGGYTTTTCAGTTCATCGATAAAATAGTTTCAGTGCTGATTTTCATAATTCTGCAAGTAAAGTTATTATTTTTATGATCTATGACTAATGCTCTGTGTACAGTTATTCTGACCTTTTTACTTTAGTTCACCCCACAAGTCTGTGCAGCACAGTACCTTTCCTCTGACTGGGGTTGGTGATGGAAAAAATATCAGCAGTGTCAGCTTTCCCCAAACATCTATTTGTACCATCCTGGAAATAGTTGGTCTGAAATAATCCTGAACTCATTGTTGAGAACTTTTCAGCATGCCAGACTCAAAATCTGAGGATAGTAAGACCCAGAAAGTCACCAGGTTTAGATTTTGCAGATAATGGATTCTCAAATTCTGTGTTGCCTCCAGGTTTTCAACCTCTAGGTAGCACATTTTCAGCCTCTGTGTTGCACATWTTCAAGAGTTTTCAAAGACAGGGAGAACAAAAACATCTTTCAAGAACGTGAAAATCTCAGATGAAAACACACAAACAAACAAACAAACAAACTACAAAGCAACAAGTCGCCCACATCTGTTGCCATGCTTGGTAAGCCACGAGGTACRAGAGGAGCTGTGGGGTTGTCTGGGGCAGAGAGTTATCCAGGGCACTTTGATGCTTACCACAGGCAGAAYATTTTCCAGGTGCATCACCCTACAGACAAACCTTGCTGTGGGAAGAGCCTCAGTTCTTGCTTCAACTTCTCCAACTGCGTGAAGTCACAGCCCTGTTGGGAAGGAAAAGAGGAGTTCCTTGGTAYGATGTGTTTTGCTAAGTGCCATGAMAGGTTGTAACGATGAGGAGAAGGTAGACAGCAAAATATTTCTGGTGTAAGGGGCTGACAAAGAACCAGCATAAATGTAAATTCATCATTCTTATCAATTAACCACTCCCTGCAGAATTTCCTGGTATGCTTACCAAAGATAAAGGCATCCAGCTGCCTCATGGGCTCGGTGTGAGATGAACCAGCACTCCCAGCCTTAGGTCAGAGCAAGAGCTGAGTATCAGCCACTTATCTGCCTTGAGGTCCCACTGGGGTCTTGATATCTGCATTTCTTCCTTTCAGAAATAAATGAATGGCAATATCAGCCAGCAGATTTCTTTAAAAAAATCCAAAAACCCTAAATAGTAACTGGAATACAAGATTAAAGGGAATTAAACCAACCAATTAGTGCATCTGAATAGTTCATATCTTCTGCTGAAACAAAATATTTAAAATCTCTTTCTTACCTAAGAAGTTTAAGTGAATTAGTCAAAAGGTCTCTGGACCATTAGAGTCAATTTTCTTTACTAATCTTGAGAAAGAAAGGATATTTCAAGGAATTGCTGACTTGCCAAAGCAATCRTAGCATTTAAAGAAAATGGCCCAGGAAATGATATATCAGTTTTTCTGATGCTAATTTTAGGGAAAAAAGATAGAAAGCTGGACAAAGTTAGCACCCTATCAACAGGGAATTATGTGCTAAAAATAAAGCTATATCATTCAACCTAGTTTCAGAGAAAGYAGTTCTTGTCAAATTATCTTCTTAAGGTTTTTCTTTTATAAGATTATAGGTCTGGTTGACAAAGGTAACTGTATTGTTACAGTGTAATTAAATTTCACTGRGGCATTTGACATACTGCACATGACATTGTGCTTTAAAATCCTRCATTATATGTAATTAATAGAGCACAGATTACATTATTTAAAAGCCACTTGACTGATAGCACTCAATATGTATGCATTGATGGAAAGGCATTAATTATCAGGCCATTACTGCAAAACACTGCAAGACTCTTGGTCCTAAACCATTGTAACCCTTGTTTGGAAATAAWGCTGGGTGCAGTTCAAAGAGGACATGAAGCTGATGCTGTGGAAAGCAATCACAAGTCRGAGTGTGCAGAACCTCCTGGGTAGGTGACCTGAATTCAGCAGGAGTTTGAACACACTGAAATGCCGGGAGCAGGGAGCAAAAGCCTTTTGSAGAGAGGAGTTGCCAGCCCATGCCCCCAGGAAAAAGCACTTGTGCAACTTTGGAAACATGAAAAACTCATCCAAAATGGATGCAGAGGAGAAACCTAATCTTTGACATTAGGCAAAGTTTGTATGGGTGTCAAGGTGGTGCCAGAGTAAGCCTTGGAGAAGTGAGTGAAGAGGAATGGAGCTGAGGGGATTATTTGTATCTTGCAGGGAGGTTTGAGGGGCCAGAGGAGCTGTGAAGAGGGGAATTTGGGGGCAGTGAGAAGGGAGTGGCCACTGCTGAGTGGGTCCTGGTAAAATGTGGGTCCTGGTGTCCATTCCTTTCCATTCTCTCAGACCCATTCCCCATCCTGCAGTGTCTGACCATTCCTGCTCACATCCAGCACCCTTCCCACACTCAGCTCCTCTCCCTGCACCAGCTGGAATGGGCTGGAGGGCTGAGACACCACTTGGCCATGGCTTTCCCCTCTCTGAGGACCTTTTGGGGAAACAAACAATACAGGTCCTGTGGGTGGAGATTAACCAGTGGTTCTTTCTGGTTTCAGAATCCATGAATCACCCCTTGCTGCTTGGGTGGGTTCTCTTCCTTTGTTCAAGATCTAAGCGGGAAAAAAAATAGAGCTGATTTCTAATGTCTTAGCAAAACTCAAATAGCCTTGTAGGTCTAATAATTTTAGTCTGATTAACTTTGTGTTTCTTTGCCTGTTCAGACAATATTTGGWGTTTCTCAAGGAAAAAAAAGACTGAAATCAGTAAAAGCATATAGGAACGTGTTGCAAATATGTATGTGGCAATCCTATTTAATAGTTATTTGCAATGGCCAGTATCTCCATGCTAAAACTCTMCATGACATTGAAAGTATTGACACTATTGCATATTTCACTTTGGTACATACACTAAAATTGGAACAAGACAGACAAGATTAGTRTGGCTCCTGGGAAAGGATCACACGCAGATTCATGAAGAGCTGCAAAATATTTTYGAGCCCAGCAGGACTGGGAAAGTGATTGTCCCTCTGTACTGGGCAGTGGTGAGCCCACAGCTTGAGCCCTGTGTCCAGTTTTGGGTCCCTCACTACAAGAAGGACATTGTGGWGCTGGAACAAGGCAGAGAAGAGTTTTGTTCCCAAGAACCCCAGAGCTGGTGAAGCCTCTGGAGCAYAAGTCAGATGAGGARCAGCTGAGGGAGCTGGAGGGGTTTAGTCTGGAGAAAAGGAGACTCAGGGGAGGCTTTTTCACTGTCCACAGCWCTGGAGAGGAGRCTGTAGCCMGGTGGGGGTTGGGCTCCTCTCCCAGGCAGCAGTGACTGGACAAGAGGACRTGGCCTCAGGCTGCACCAGGGAATGTTCAGGCTGGACATCAGGAARARTGTCTTCACTGAAAGGGCTGCYYAGGGAGRTGGTGGAGTCACCATCCYTGGAARTGTTCAAGAAAGGACTGGGYRTGGCACTTAGTGCTGKGGTGTAGATGACAAGGTGACGATCAGTCAAAGGTGGGACTTAATGGTGTTGGAAGCCTTTTCCAACCTTATTATTCTATGATTTTATAACCTACTTAGTTTATATGTCAGGAAGAATTTCAGGTTACTATATTATTTTTAAACATTACAGTATTTTTTAAACATTACAGTATCAAACAGCTAATATTGAAAAAAGCCACCCTAAAAGCCTTTACCGGAGTTTGACCACTTTGGTAAYTGCTCCATGCTAAAGTAAATCCTCAGCCCTTTAGTTTTCAAAATCTGAACTTCTACATAATTTTATTAATAAACAGTATATGGGGCAATGTTATAATGGACCAAATTAAGCCAAAATCCTTCGTGCAAGGGGGCATAATGTTTGGATTTAAAAAATCCATGCAAGACTTGAATTKGTTGGTTAGAGACCAATACTAATTAAAATTAGACAAAATCCAACAGACCTTTGATAATCACATCAAAAGTTTACATTCATTTGATGTGGATTGTCTATATTTCATTGTTACTCTCTTAAAAGCTTATTTATGTACAAAGAGTTAGAAAAGGGTATTAATATTTAAAAAATGGAACTATAAGGGCAAACACTGATTCAGCAGATGATTTAATTTATAAWATGTTCACTTTATTCTGCTCAAAACCATGACTTGTGACATTATTTTTTGCATAAAGRGTGATCTACAAAGATTCTTAGTAAAATACATTTCTAGTGGAACAAGAAGTTTAGCTTGTTTACTGGGAACTGGATTCAAAAGCATTTGCTTAACAAGCTGGGCATTAAGGAACCACATCAGTCATATTTTCATTCCAAATTTACCACTGGTTTACTGAGCAAAGTTCCTCAGAGGAAAAAAAATCTGATTTCATAAAAGATCACACACAYCAGCCTTAACAATTCTGCACTGAAATTTGTCTGGAAATTCAGAATATTTTATGCAACTCAGTGCAAAGCGCTTTACTCACATTGAGTACATGGAAGGCACAGCAGTATTATAAAAGGGAGAGATTACCAAAGATGTCTAGACAWGGAGAAAGTATGACCTCAGTTAGAACCCTCTGGTATTAACTTTTCCTTTCTAGAGAGAGATATACAGTACTTCATGTTTCAGTATGCAAGACAGCAAGGTTTCTGAGCAGTTCAGCAAAAATCCTCAGCTGATTGCAGGCTGGGAAAAATAAAAAAGAAAGGATCTGAATGAAAATCATCTCTGAGAGAAAAATAGGAAGCAGAGTACAGCTACTTTTCATTCCATTGTGCAGACCATGTTTGCTGTATTTTAAAGGTATCCATATTAAAAATAAAACAACTCAACAAAACCAACCCCCAAACCACACCAACATTATAAAGTTCCAATTATTTGGGAAGCATTTGAATAGCAGTTGGTTGCGTAGCCTTACTGCATACTAGGGCAGAGAAACTTTGTCTCAAACATTCTCATTYCCCCACTCTGCTCTCATGAGATCCSACCTGGAGTACAYCCAGGTCTGGAGCCCYCACARAGGAAGGACATGGACTTTTTGGAGTGAGTCCAGAGGAGACCACAAAGGTGGTCACAGGGCTGGAGGCTGAAGCACCTCCTACAAAGATGGGTTGCAAGATTTGGGGTTGTTCAGCCTGGAGAAGAGAGGGCTCCAGGGAAACCTTGCAGCAGATTTCCAGAACCTAAAGGGGCTACAGGAGAGCTGGAGAGGGACTTCTGACAAAGACAGGGGAGAATGGGTTTAAATTTAAAGAGTTTAAGTTTGGATTGGACATAAAAAAGAAATCTCTACAAGCATGGTGAGGCACTGGAACAGGTTACCCAGAGAAGTTGTGGAGGCCTCATCCCTGGAAGTGTTGAAGCTCCAGGATGGGGCTCTGAGAAACCTGGCTTAGTGGAATGCKTCCATGCCCAAGGTAGGAGGGTTGGAACTAAATGATCCTTAAAGTCCCTACCAACACAAACCATTCTATGATTCCATTATATATAGGCAACAATTGATTTTTTACCTGATCTTATGTTCAAGGTCCCAGTTTTTCTTTCTTAAATATTTGAATCTCTTACTACATTTGATTATTTTATCTATTTTTAATGGTACTCCTTACATTTATTATCTTATTGCACAGATGTGAAGTAGTGAATGATTTTTGCTCTTCTACTTTGAAGTCTAATGATGACATTTAGAGATGTCTATTGAAAGACACAGACACCTTGTTTTTGCATAAGAAATTATCAGTAAAGATTTTTAGTATAATTAAGTAATACATTTAGCTTTCTGGCTGATCATTTAACATTTGTAGCATTTCAAAGTATGGCTCCCATCAATTCTGTTTGTGGTTWTGTGTGTTGAGCCCACACACAAAAGGAGTATCCCAGGCTGTGAGTTAAGTAGTAAGAAACACAAAATTGCTGACTGCCCACCCTTGCACAATACAGTGCATGCAACCAAGYGACACAGAAAAGCTCTGTGTATTTTCTACACTGCAAACTCCTGTCCACCCAAGCAAACCCAGCTGCATGAACCAGTCTGGCTGTAGAAGTTTCAGGTAGCTCTGAGCTCAGCTCAGRAGAATGAATTCCCTCGCGCTGCTGCAGAACTGTTCCTGGTGCCTGAACTGCTCAGTTATCTCTGCAGTACACACTCACCCACAGCAAACACCCACAGTGTCAAAGAGTGCAGGAGAACCTGTCTTGGTTTTACTTGGGCAACCATTGTTTTGTTTTTAATCCCACAGTGTTTTTGTTTTGGTCACACCCCTTGAACTTCTGCAATGAAGAGGGGAAGAGGTCTATAAAACTTTGTTTACAATACAGCTCCATTCAACACACCGTCCTGACTGAGTCCCAAGCTCAGACCTTGTTATGAGTGAGGTCAGGGCACTGGTGGGGGAAAAAAATATTCAATGTACACAGGTAATTAGAGCCTGCATCATTGCTTACACAAAGGACCAGTGGAGGCAAGTATGCAGGCTAATGTTCTTTTAATGTGTTATCTTCAAATGTAGTGCCTTGGAGGGTTATGTGTGTCTATATAAATAAAGCAAAAGGCAGAAAGGCCAAAGTATGAAYGGGCAATGCTGAACTCCTTAGGGTGGCAAAAGGCAGGCAGTGMAGTTTGTTTTCATGATGTGTGATTCCCAGAAGCCGCAGCAGCTTTCAGCAGGGGAAACCTACCAGAGAAATCCTCTTGGCTGCAGATTACAAGAACTCTAAGGAGCTCTCTAGGAGTAGAGAAGGGTTATTAAAAAGAGATCACTTCCAGGCTGTGACAAACTACTTGGCACAAGCTAAAGGCGACTTTTCAGAGGTTTACAACCAGTTTGATAAGATTTTCAGAAGGATATCATTAAGCAYTTCTTCAGCACTGAGGCTAAGCTTTTCTCAACCAGCAGGTTCTTGAGCCAGACTTTTAATGTGCCAAAACTTAACAAAGTAGCTGGTAGTTTACACTTTAATAATCAACATAACAATATAACCTCTTAATCATAGTCCTAGCGACAGCTGAAGTTTTCCAGGAAAAAAACTTCATGTGCATACCAGACATCTGAAATTAAAAACTCCACCTTAAAAGCTACGAGAAAGCAAGTAGCTCCTAATTAGAATGGTTTTGGTCCRACACAGCAAAACAATCTTGCTGGATTAGATTGGAAAAGTCACTTCCTTGAAACTTGTACTTTGCTTTAGTGTAATGCAACAATTTCAATGACAATCTAGTCGGGAAAATGTCTCTTCTCAGGATAGTAACTRATCAGTATATATCTGTGAAAGAAAGAGAAAAAAAATCCCTCTTCTTTGACTGAGCCATAGATATGCAAGTCTGACATTTTGTCTGGGTAAGGTTTTGTGTAGAGGGGTTTGCAATTATGCTTTTAAACTTAAATTTCAGCTCAATATGTAAAGGACTGTTTAAAGAGCCATTTTAATTAATCAGAAAGATCAGTGCCTAGCCTCCTGGACTGGAAATTATTTAAAACAAACTACTGGAAATTCTGCTCATGCAAGTTCATGTAACTTCCTTATTTATTGCTACACGAAAGACAATTGATGAGAAAGATATGGTTGGAAAAATAGTTCTCAATAAAATAGAAATGAAGGAAAATATTAATGTCTTCCTAAAAGATGTGTATTTATCTTTGATACTAATGTGATTTCTATTTGAGTATGATCAACATTAGAATTCCCTGGATTAAATGTTGACATATCTTCCCTTTTCACACTCACACATAATTGTGGGAACAGTTTCGCAGAGTTTGTTATTTGATAACAAACAGACATCTAACTATCAGATTAACAGGTACATTAATGTATGTAGATGTTGACATATCCACATTTGCACCCATAATTACTTGCAGATGTGGACTATGGGCACGAAAATGGCTGTATTTTAGATACCACTCTTCAAGTCTACAGCATATTTTTATTCTCAAGTGATTTTGTCATGAGATTTTTTTAAACACTCAGATTCCAGTTAGGTTTGTGCCCCTGACTCAGGCAGGTGTTTTTTTGATAGTTCACCTTGAAAGCGCACTTGTAGTTGTCACTTTTTGAATGCACGCAAGAATTCTATCTGTCTTTTGAAATTAACACATCTCAGCCTTTGACTTTTTTATCTACAGGAAGGTTATTTTGAGACATTTCTTCCTGCACTTAGAGGTTTTTCTCTCTTACTTTGCCCCCCTTGGAGCTCTTCAATTCCTCTGTCTAATCAGAGAGTGTTCTTCATGGTGCTCTGGTTACATGCAAAGCAAGAACAAGCAAACAAAAGCTGTTTGGGTACATCATCAGACTTCTTATACATTGGTGAGAAAAAAAAATAGAGAAGTAGCTCTTTTATTTCACTACACTGAGAAACCCAAGAATCAGGAGAGAAGCAGGAAGGTAAAAATCCTTCAAATTCTGTCCTGTAAATTAGGATCAAAGAGAAGGCCCATGGCAGAGARGACAACAGAATCATAATGGTGACAGTGCTTGCATGCTCACATGCATTCACAATGGTGATGAACCATTTTAAACACAAAGACAATGGTGATTTTATGGCCTTGTGAAATGGCAAAGACACTTCCTAAGGTTATGAATAAACCTGCTTCTTCATTCAGTGGTAATCCATTGTATTTCTAACACTTCTGTGAGTCTTAGAGAGTCTGTATAATAGTCTCTGCTTAAGAGTTCAGGYGTCTAAAAGCCTTCCTTATGCCTCTGAAAACAGGCCACCTTTCACTCCGGTGCTCCCTGTACCAGAAGCATCATGGGAAATCTCAGGAGTCTCTTGGCAAAGCTGGCAGTGGCTGCCTTTGGCCAGGTAAAGGTGATTTCTGTGTACAGAAATCTGTAAAACCTCAGATGCCAGATGAAAGAAACCAATATTGAAYGATAACTCCTAAATGTCTCCAACTATCCACCATAATTTCTGTCCTGCACCCTTTCATCCCTTCTGCTTACCTTATGAAAACAAGCCCAAATGGATTAGATCTGCACCTAATCAGCCACCAAATGATTGAATCTGACAGAGCCTCATGGACCAYAGATTAACTCAGAAAGATGTTTTCCTAAAGGTGCCACAGGAATTGGGTGCAAAGGAAGCTGATGTTGTTATTGATATCCTTCCTTCTCATCAYCATTGCACTGAAATGGCTGAGAGCCTGATCTCTTTACTTTGGTGTAAAGTTAGGGGCAATTTTCACAAAAAAATTAATATGGAATCATGATATGAAGAACTTTGGGATAATGCCAATGCTTATTGGGAAAGACGCATCTTCTCATCATAAGATTTTCTTTTATTGTGCATGTTGACAAAGTCCTAGGAGTGCTGCAGAAGAGACACGTCAAGGAACTCATTGGTTTTTATATGCCAGTCAAAGTTAGGATGGAGCTTCCATGCTGCAATACTTCTGTTAGGATCAGGGAACCTGTTTTGAAGGACAGTGGTCTAAACCCAAATGGACCCTGGAACTAGCCTCACACAGTTACTGAAACCTTTTCTCCTTTGCACAGGTGGCAGWTGGCATTCTTTATGTCCCATTTATACAACAAATAAAAGGGCAGAGGCACCAAAAAAGCTAGAAATTAAAACCAAACTGCTTTAGTTCTGAGAGGAAAGATAAAAATGAGAAAACAAAGCAAAAATGTTAGATGTTAGTCATATTGCTTACCACACCGTTGCAGATGTTGAGATATTATGGTGATAAGTGTAGTAAAAGAATCCATCTAGAGCAAGGGTGGACTTGTCCATGGAATTTTGGTGTTTCTACATTCAACCTTCTCAACATGCAATGCACTTGCACCTTCCACCACTGTATTAGTTATTTCATTGGTATGTTATGAAACTAACAATGCTTGTACATTATTTTTGTGTTCCTCAGAAAGGGAGAGTTTTGAGCTACACCCATTAGAGATGAAACCAAGTGTTAGAGAGATAAAAATACCAAAGAACAGTAATTCCAAAAGAAACACAGATATTCAAGAGGCTCAATCTTTAAGATAAGAAAAAAAATAAGGAGCTCTAAATGCAGTGTGGAAGCTAAAGAAAAGAGTGTTGTAATATAATAAATTGTTTGGGTCAGGACCATTTTGTGGAAACATAACAAAATAAATCTAGAGTCAGAAAGTACTATAGAAGCAGAACCTAGCAGATTCAGAACCTAGTTTCTATCAGACTCATTATATATGTTATGATTTTGAAAAGCTGGTTGCAGAAAAGGAACCTAAATCAAGCAAATAGAAACCAATTCCATTTAAGATAAAATGACAAAAAAATCTTTCAAATTCAAAAAGAMAAGCTATGATGAACTAATGGAAATGTTTAATAAAGGTCATTAAAACTAGAATCACAAGTGATCTGGTCATGGAGGAAACCTGGAATTTCAAAGTCAAAAGTGTTGAATTGTACAGAAGATTTTTCCTTAAACTGGAAAAAATTTGAAAGAACTCTCAAATAATCTGCAGATGAAAGATGAAACTTTAGACTGTCAGAATAGATTCTGTGTTTGGCCTGGAAGAAGATATTGAACTATATGGTATTTCCTCGTTGAGCCATATAAATTGAGACTAAAATGCACAAGGAAAAAGTTGGACAGCCTTGCCGTCAAGGTAAAACAGAGATTAAAGATAATCTAGGTGTGGCCAAAAATGAAACAAATTTTGCCTCGGGTTTCAAAAAGGACTATTATGTTGATTTGGGARGAAAAACAGAATATTTCATGGCAGCTTTCATTTACACACCCTTGTTATCTCAACTGTGGTGGAAACAGAAGACATGAGTCTTAATGTACTCAAGTCAGGGGGATTAGGTGGTCTCCTTTGCAGGGTTTATGGGAACACACCTTTCAAATCAAACACCAAATACTGTGCCTAGGGTTAAAAGTGGAGAAAGTAATCTTTAAGCCTGTAACTCTGTGCATTGCTTTAGGGCACATTTTGAAGGAAAAAATATTTAAAGACAATTTAATGGATGTAAACCAACAAGGGTTTAATCAAATGTAGATCATCCTAGATGGAGCTTCTAGGCAAAGGAAATGCACTGGATTTCATATATCAAGACATCAGGAAATGGTGCCAACTATGAAGTTTGTAGTTTAAAATCAAAGAACAGAATGAAGAATCTGTGATGTTGAGTATGAACCTGTCAGGCAATATTGGTGAAGGAACTGGAGCTAAATTACTGGTAGAGTTCTTCAAGATTCAGTATTGAAACAGGTGACGGTTAGTAATGTCTGCTTTTCACTCAGGAAGCAAGAGAGCAAAACACCAATCTACTTTTTCCTCTCAACTTGATACCTTAATCAGCAGAGGACAACCAGGATATCACATAAAGGAGCTGTATATTCTTGAGCAGTGACAGGATATCAGCTCATAACAAAAAGTTCTGCTCCAGGGTGAGAACTCATCAGCTGAGAAAAATGTGAAAGGACCTGACTGGACTACCTAATTGCAGAATCATGTAAGTTGCYAGTACAATGAAGACTCCCACTGTCCATGGTTGCATTAGATTTATTTCTAGTATGAAGTCTTGCAATACTTTCAAACTTCTCGTTATACATGTTCAAGAATTATGAATTAAAACTTAAACTGTAGAGAAGAGGTATTAAATGWTCATGCTGGGGACACATGCTGACTGAAAGAGCACAGCCAGGTTAAGAGAAATAAGACTGAAAGGTGACACACTTTATATGTGCGAATACAGGTAGGTTAAACATCACTAMGTACAAGATTCTTAAGTAAAGTTGATGAAAGTTGACAAAATTGGAATAAACTAAGAATAAATGTTATCTGGAACTCACCTGAAGATTTCTAGTGACAGAGAAAACAAAGCCATTTTGTGTTTCAAGCTAKAACTTCACCATTCTAATGCATTAAATTCTTTGACCAACAATTGTAATGACTGGACTCCATAATTCTTGCTACTTCTGTATTCCTAAATGAGAATAAATATGTTAAGTATTATAAGTCTGAAACCCTTGTATCACCTAGTCCAAATTCCAGAATTATGCATTGCTTGTTTACACACCTAACAGTCTGGAGGCTTTTATAGCAAAAATCCTTATCATTTGAACTATGGGTASTACAGTGAAAACACTGTGACTTCATTTCATTTTTCTTCTTCCTAGCTGAGTATTACACAGAGGAACTTCCTCTATGGCTTTTATTAATGCATGTGCTCTGAATCCTCAAACCTAAAGTCCACATAATTGTCTGAAGATCATTGGATTTGTGTGGAAGTGTCACATGTTGAAACTCTATAAATGTAAACTTTCAGGAAAAAAGGACACGGGATTTTCCCAGAAGTTCCAAAAAATGAAACAAAGTAATTATTTCTTATGAAAATAGGAAGAAGGAAAGAAGGGAAGAAAGAAAGAAAGGGAAGAAAGAAAGACTTATTTCAACTCATTTCAGTAAGCTCATTCACACACCAAAGTCTTCTTTTTCCCACCGGCTTCTCAGTTCAGCCTGCCTCTTCCCTAAACCATCCAACATTTCCCCTCATCTTACACCACACATCCCTCTTGTTTTATTTTTCCCAGAGCCAATTAATAACACCTGCTTGTAACTGTCCTGCAGTGTCTCTGCACCTCCTCTGCACCCTCGCATTTTGTAGGTGGGTCAAGGACTTTCTAGATTTATTTAATCTAGATGCAATATTATGACTGATATTTAGGTCAAATCTTATAACACATTAGTATAACCTGCTGAAGTAATGCTGCATTATAGCCAGGCTTCTGCATATGTCTTTTTGTCAGAGTTGTAACCTGCAATTTTAAAAGGAAATAGCCTGGAAACTATTATAAAATGGAAAAATCTTAACTTTATCTTCCTTGAAATTCATGTCAATAGACTTTGCCATGCCTAGAATTGTATGTCCTGTATATCATGACTTAAATGGATCATTCCAAAATTTCAGTATTTTCTGTTCTCACTCACCTATTCAGTCTGCTTTCTAAACTGTACCTGAAATGTTACTTCTGTAATTTTCTGCAATCTTACGAATACAAACAAATTGTAGAAGTTAGCAGATGTAATTATCATGAAAAAAACCCTGTGGTATTTCCTTAAAAGACAGGAATAGTTCTTAATAGTTGCGACAACTTTGGGTATAAACCTAGCACTCCACCCCAAGMCAAAACKAAAAAAAAACCTAAATCAAAACAACAATAAAAGGAGATAGTTTTCACAAATTAAAAAGTTTATTCTACATTTACTCTGTTGAATAAATCTAATATCTGTATTTTCTCTGATATGATACTTACAAGAACTTGGAAGTTATAGTATTTTAATTAGAMATAAAAATGAAGTCAATGTTATAACATACACATGACGGATTGTCATCTGTTTAGGAGCTGCACCTTCTTTTTTTAGGTGATTTTGGACATTATTTTCCATATGGAGAAGGCTGAACACAGAGTGTCAGATTGGGAAAAATCACACTGGGAAAAATCACACTGGCCACTGAGAAAGAGAAAATTCCRGTCATAAAATTAAACTGACTGGAGAAGTAAAAGCTGAGGAGTGCTGTGGTAGTGAGGTCCATCAGTGACAGAAATTGCAGGAGGCAGGCATGAACAGCTGACCTGACCACCCCTCTCAGCAGTCTGAGGAAACTGTTATGTTCTGGCCAAAGAGAGAAAAGTATGAGGAGGTGAAGAAATCCCAGCATGAAAAGTGAAGTACAGAAAGTCAGCGAAGTTGAGGGTAAAAAYCTCACAGGGTCTGTAATGTCTCCTGTCCATTAACAGCTGAAGCGCTCACTGAGGGCACACACAGTGAAAACTCGCTGACCCTTCAGAGGTGAAGGCTGCCTTCCTCAGAAGTAGGAAGGAACTGAGAAGGAATTGTTTTCCTTCTTATCACCARTGTTGTCCATTTCCTTTTTGGTCTTTAAATTATTAGCTTTTCCTTATGGGCTTTAATTTTTTCGTGTTCCATCTTTGCCCCTTCTCTTCTAAGTTGCCCCTCTTCTAACTACAACGACAAGAGAAAAAGAATCACTGAAACAAGGAAACTGAGAAAATTGAATGACAGTATGGAAATTTTTAAAGTTCTTTCTGGTATAGCTGGAAATATAGGTAAAAAATCTGGCGTTGTCAGATGTGATTTTTTGACTTTGAAAAAAACATTGTTTACAGTTACCCTCAAATTTCTGTGCTTAGCAAAAACTAACTCCACTCACTGAGTGAAAATAGTGATTTATCCATGACCTAACCAGAAATATTTACCCACCTCTGCAAAGCAATCTGGGCTGCACAAAAGSTGTATGGATGTGGAAATGAAAATACTGAAGTCCGGATGTCTATTCGTGGTCGAAATTCAGATGCACTCTTGGGAATTCTGTAGGGTCGCCACTGGTGAGCCTGAACCTTTCATCAGCTCTGGAATGGGGACAGAGCATTCTAAAGGATTACTAGTTTTATGTGCTATTTTGGAAGAACAATTATTGTACGTGTGAATCAGTAATCCAGTGGTGTTTTCATAGGCAATCAGTTTTGTGATATTTATTCATTTCCTCCAACCCCTGTCTAAGCAGCTTAGGGAATTTCAGGGGGAAAAAATGAGAAAACTATGAAAAATGCATAGTTAAACATTCAGTCACGAAACACTGAAGCAAAGGTTTAAACAACCTAAATAAAACTAATATATATTCTTGGCACRTGGATCAAGTCCAAACCTGAGACAACATTTTTCATTTCACCATACAACAGTACAAATCTAGTTTCAAGGACCAATATCTGTATGAAATAACAGCAGCTATAACTTCTCAGCTATGTTTTCTTTTAAAAAAAATATTTCTAATACATAAATACAATGGAGAATACTGGTTTATATGATGTCTTTCTCAAAAGAAAGCATTTAAAACCAAATATCATGCTAGRAAAAAATCGCATGCATTGGAGAAACTTGCTGTGTGGTGACGAAATTCATTTCCACTCCATTTCCAAGAGGAAGGAGTCTGGTTTACCAAACTATCTAGCTCTACGTCCTTGCCACCAAAATATTACAGAAAGCCAACAATGGCTGGCATTTTTCTGTCCAGACCTGGGTGGGTATGATGATTGTAGAAGATTCCCAAGAAAGTATTTGCCTGCCTGTTGTTGCCCTCGCACCAACCCTCATAGCCCGCAATCAGAGGGGCAGAGGGGACGGGTCCCTGCCTGGCATGGGCTGCTGTTGAATGGCCCAGCGAGGTGTCCAAACCAGAACTGTGAWCTGAGATGGCCCAAAGTGCCCCATGAGGCCACAGATCATTTCTGCTGCATAAAAGCCTCCACTGCTACACCTCCTCCAGCTCTGCAGAGTAAACTAAATCACCTGAAAATAATYCAGGTATTGATGTATGCAGCTTGCTCATGGGCTGAGGAGCAACAAGGACWCTACTCTGTTCTCTTTAAATTTCTTTTAAATCACCTCAGTTCTTAAAACCGAGCACAACAATCAGCTAATATAATTTAAATTGTTTGGATTTTCCATTGAATAGAATTACTGAGCACACACAGACATGAACAAATATACATATCTGTATGTATAATACATATTTATGCAAATACAGAGAAAAGCTGACACATCCTTTTACCTTTTGTGAGAGAATCATTAAGTTTTATGTGCAGACACCTCTGTTTTAAATCATGAAGCTAGCARCAGAACTATTTGGCTTTTCTGAAATCTTGCCTCAGCCCTCAGCGTCCAAATAAAATACAAATTGCTGATGCTTTTAATACAGAATCACTTCATTAATCCCAGATACTATCCCCACATATGAATGCATTATAAYTCAGTTCTAGGATTCATTAATTGACCTAGTTAATTTGATCCCTAAAAGCCTGTAATTAGGAATGTGTAAAATATGTTGAAAAAATTCRTTGCAGGGACACATTACCTGAACAGTGGGTGTATAAACCTTCAGTAAGGCTTGTTCCTGAGATTTTCCTTTTATGTTTGGAAAGCTTTAGAAAGTTTGCACTAGAAAGGAGGCGGGAGAGGAAAAGGTGTGAAAACCAAGGAGAGCAGATAACCTTTTATACCAAGTTACTTTCATTATCCATGTGACCTATTCTAATTCAAAATCTCCACTGATATCTGCCAGAAAAGCATGTGTAGCAAAACAGGCTGCTGTCAGGGAGAGAGAAAAAAAAAAAA
>NW_026623235.1:2637779-2676877 GCF_030028575.1 Malurus melanocephalus
GAACAAAAAAGGCCTGAATTCAGCTCTTTTTGAATCCCAAATTGCACTTTAAAGTGTCACAACTTTGTCTTGTATGCCAGGTGGGGTACCTGTTAAGGGAGAAAGTTCTTCCACCTTGGAGGAGAGCAATCATCCTTAGTGTATGCAGCACCCAGAGGAAAAGGATGTTTGAAGAAGGTGAGCTGCTGAATATGTCTGTGTTTTAATAAAGCATTTCATTTGGAAGGCTTTTGCAGCATTCACACAGATTGAGTTTTAGGGAGGAAGTGACTCTGCCTGGCCCGCTCTACTGTCAGAGGAAATAAGTGAAACTAAAATGAAGTGATAATATACTGTAGGAAATTTAAGAGAAAGAAAGGCAGAGGAAAAATGGCAATCTGGGACCATACAGCTGATCCCCAAAATAGACACAATGACCAGTGCCAAACTAGCTGCCAAAAACAGTAGATTGTAAAATTACCTAATACCTATGTCATGTTTACTTTATATTTACATTGGGGAATGGGCTCCCCAACAGACACAATACTCGACAGTATTTTTGTTCACTGTCACTATCATTATCCACCATCTGCTCTGCCAAATTTCCTTTCTGTTCTTTTTTTTGCATTCATCAGCACAGTAGTAAGTAACTACCTTAATGACTGCAGCATATTGCTTCTGGATTAGCAGCAGATATTGTRCTACTCCTGACTTATGGAGAGAGCTGTAAGTAGGAGACCTGGCAGGGGGTTCCATTTAAAATCCTTTCCCCTTTGCAAAAGGAAACAGAGTACCTAGGAAATTTTTGTCCCAGGGATGTGATCTATGGTTTGGCTTTAAAAAAAAAATGTACCTCCTTCTGTGAAAGTCAGTGAAGTACCCGCCAGCTCCACAGAGATGGCTGAATTCTGACAAGATGTCTTAGTGTGATGGGTAGCCTGAAATACTGGCAGAGAGCTCTGCTTACTTTGCTCAAAACCACAGATAGAAAAAAMCACAGCTTTGAGAAAAGGGCAGCTTTTGAAAAGGACACGTGTTTGCTGACTGAACCTTGTGGGTTAATATGGTGACCCGCAAGCACAAGAAGGCCTTTTTGTCTGTGTAGTCTGTGGGTAGATGTAGCAGTGGGTAATCCAATCCTGGCACATCTTTACTTATTCTTTGCTTTGAGGCCATCTAAAGTGAGTTCTCCAAAACTTATCTCAGTGCTCTTTTTTTTTGTGTGCTGAGCAGACTTTTTGTTGCTGAGCTTAGTCAAGTACTGAAAAAGTAGGCAGGGGTGTTTTTTTTCTTTCTAACAAGCTAAACAAAACAAAACACTTTTTGCAGATATCTTGCACCAAGATAGGAGCAGGGAGGGGATTGGAAGAGAAGAAGCTAAATAAATGTGAAAAAAAAATTACAAAGAACAGCCAAGGGAAATTTGGACTGGAAAGACACTTCAGGAGWATCATGGTATAAGGAAAYATAGCAGAAAAACCTATAGATGTAYATAAATTCRAAATGTATTATGGAAAGTTTCCTACTAAAWACACATTCAAAAATAATTACTTCTGATTCACAAAGAGAGGAAAAATGAAGTGTTCTTAAGCTTCAGGGATCCTAGGATGGAGCGCTGCCAGGCTGTTTGAATGCAGCAGCCTCAATGCAGCCCAGACAGGCGATGGGCTAAAAGGCTTAGGAGCCTCATTCTGTTCCCACTAAATTCAATGGCCAATTTGGGCTTTGAAACAGGCATGGAGTGAGCAATTGTATGTAACAGTCAGGGACAGCAGAAGTTAGCAGTGGTGTGAGAGCTTTGTTAATATTCTGGTGCCTGGATCTGTCAGTGAGATCTGCACTCCTCTTGGCTCACTGTCCTGAGGCTGATTGTCCCAACCTGTGGAAATGAATCTGAGGGAAAAGGAAGACCAGAACCCAAAGCTTGGAACTATCAGCATGCAAATAAACTGGTGCCATAGTGACWCTTTCTTAGGGCTTTCACAGACCAGAGCTGTGACCTGACTACATCAGCACTAGTACAGAAAGATAAASCAGAAGGAACTTTACTCTTCTGCGGGTGTGCTAATACACACTGATGTGGAAAGTACTGCATATTCTTGATTTTAGCTACAGAATAATTCCAAACTCATGCCAATCTACTCAGCAAGTTTATGGCTTGGCTGCAAGAATTTCTAAAGTTTTAAAATGTGTAGATGTTGTAAACATGTGAGAAGGTCTCCGGTACCAGCCCATAAGGGCTTCAGAGTTTTCTGGACAGTCTCCTTCAGGTATGCCTCTTCTCATAAAATCACAGACTATAAAGTGTAAGAACTAACACTGCTAGAGGATTATTATCCAAATATTAGTCTTTTCTTTACAGTAGTTTTTGAGGAGCATTCAGGGTTGGGTGTTTTCTCTCATTACCAGTGATAGGAAGTTGGACACTACTATTTTTTCTCTTATGAAACACACTCTTTGGTATTTTTGGTGTGTGTGTGTGTATATACATATATATATATATATATATATATATATATATGTGCATATATACCTATATGCTTACCATTTTATTGTCCTACAGTGTGAAAAGAACTGTGTTATTACAAACTATAAAATATGGTCATCATCTAAACTTCCAAAATTAAGTACCCTTTTAATGTGTCTCAGGGTTTGAGATACCCAGGCCTAAGTTTCCTTCTAGAGGATCTGATTTCATAGTGAGGTGCATTATTAACTGGACAACTGCAAATGCAGAAAACTATTGATCACAAGGGATAAGACAGAGAGCCTGGAGCAGTAAAATGCACACTCTGAGCTCTCGCAGCAGGAGGTAAAGCTCACACTGCTGTTGCAAGTGGGTCTAAGTGGCACAGCTCAGAAGTATGTGGTGTCAGCTCGTGGAAATGCACTGGGAGGAGGCTGGAGGAGGAAGTCTTGCAAAAACCAGGTCCCTTGGCATTAAGAGCTTTGAAAACCAGCAGGGACTGCTTAAAATAAATCCTCTAGTTTATAGACAGCTAACATGAAGGGCTCAGGCGAGTGTAATATGAGCATGGCTGCTCAGTCCTGTGAGCGAACACGATGCTGCATTCAGGACTAGATGTAGTTTTGATGTTTTTCTCAGAGCTAATAATGGAAGCAGCAATTCACTTTCTCCAGAGAGAGGAGTGGAAGGCATTTTAGCAGCCTGAATATATTTGTGTGCAGGACCAACAAAAATGGCAGGATAGATTTGGAAACCCCTCATGGAGTTGTTTTTATGCAAACAGAGCAGCAGCATTTAGATCCATGTCACAAAGAAATAGTGAATGGTTTTTTAGAGCAGCTGACTTGAGAAAAGAGAGATGGTAGTATTCTTGTGGGTCCTATGTCCTTGTAGATGTACAATGGAAGCTTCAACTCTCTTAAACCAAACCCACAAGCCCTAAGACAGTGCTTCTTTTTAATGACTTTCTGAATTTCAGCAAGTTCATGCTTTTTGATGGAAGGAAATATACATGGGTATATTTCTGAATTTGCCCAGCATCATCACTTATGTGCATAGTTGAGAAAGAGATTTCTTTTGCACCTCTTAAAAAAGGAGAACATAACATTATCTGCACTTTTATTTTTAGTAGAACTGGACAGGGACAACTTTGCTAATATATTTAGAAATTTAGATCTTGTAACAGGGTCTGCAAAAACACTCCAGTTAGACAGGCCTTGTCCCTCACTAATAACACATCCCTCAAGATGTTGCAAATATTATTCTACATCATGGGAACTGGAACTTCAGAGAGTAATTGTACCCATATAGTCACTTCATCACAGGTCCACTCCTCTTCTTAAAACTAAACTGTTCCTAGTTTTAAAATAAAATTAAAGAAAATTGGATGTTGTGAGATAATGTYCAAATTCTTACTCAACAGGTGAGCCTACTGTAGCTTAAGTTGCTCTGTCACTGCTGTTAGCTGCACAGGGGAGAAAAAATAAAACAAAAGATTCCGGGGTCAAGATATGGGCAGAGAGAGATCATTCGACGGTTACCATTATGGGCAAAACATGCTCAACTCAGGGAAATTAGTTAAATTTACTTCAAATAAAATCAGRGTAGGATAACGGAAAATTATCTCCAAACTTAAAACACCTTCTCCCCCACTGCAGCTGTGTCCACCTCAGTGGGAGGACTCCTCACACTCCTCCTGGGCCCCAGCRGGGTCCCTCCCCTGAGAGATGATCTCCATAAACTCCAAAGTGAATCCTTCCCACCAATGCAGTTCCTCATGAGCTGCTCCCACCTGGTCCCTTTCAGGGGGGCTCTCTTTCAGGAGCAGACTGTGCCAGTGTGGATTCCACAGCTCCTTCAAGCACATCAGCCTGTTCCTCCCCCAGGGCCCTCCAGGGGCTGCAGGTGGATCTCTGCTCCATTGTGCATCTCCAGGGCACAGCTGCCTCTCCRTGTTCTGCACCACGAGCTGCAGGGAATCTCCACTCAGCCCTTAGAGCACCTCCTCCCCCTCCTTCCTCACTGACTTTGGTGTCYGCAGGGCTCTTGCTCTCACATATTTTCTCTTCTGTCTCTTTCAYTGCCATATGTTTTTTCCYTCCTTAAATAYGTTATCCCAGGGATGATACCRCTGACACCAGTGTGCTTGGCCTTGGCCAGCAGTAGATCCATCCCAGAGCTGCCTGGCTTTGGTTCTGTTGGACATGAGGGAAAGCCTTTTGTAACTTCTCACAGAAGCCATTTCTGTCCTGACCCTGCTACCAAAACCTTGTCATGTACTTTGTCTTGGGTTGGAAGCTCATGGGATTGGTGTGGTTACCCTGAGACTGGGATATACTGGGATGTACAARCAGCACAGTGAACAGATAGTACAGACCCCTTGATTGTTTTTAGGGAATTGTCTAGTTGAGAGTTCAACTCATAGTACAGACTAATATTCCCCTTCTTGCTCAGACTATTTCAACACATTGCAGGTGGCTGCTTCTTTGGTATCTCAAACAAAGACTGTGATGTTCAGTGCAATGCTCTACGCTAAGAAACTCTTTTTTTATTTTGTCTTTTTTTTTGGTCAGACTAGGATTTTGCCAGAATCACTTCCTTTCTCTCCTTTCCATTCCCCTGAGACACAACTAGAAGAGATGCATTTTTACATGGGTTCCTAAATGAGAAACAAGAAAGGTGATCTGGAAAGGTTTCACTAAGCTCAGTGAGTTCTTTAATTTCTATTTATTCTGTGTGAGCACAGTATGATGAAATGATCTTTAGACCTTTAAGTGTGCTTGAATTGTACTCAAATGATTGCCATTCCTTGTTCACACAAGCTATTGAAGTATAAACTGCTCCTATATCCAGCAGGTTGAAAGGAATCATTCAAATATAGAATTACTCTAATTAAATTGTATGTACATGAGAAATTGTTTTCCTCTCATAAGGTTATCATAAAATAAACAGCAGAATCTGCATGAGCTACACATCTGACTCATGGCTCATTCAGAGGGCATGTTYTCTGAAATTAGTTCCTCTCTTTTCTATTTCATGTGCTTCCATACATGAAGAGAACAGAAAGAGAGAAAGCTTATCCTAACAATACAGTATCTGCCCAGAAGGAATATAGGCAAAGTATGGGATAAAAAGCCTTTGATATACACTATAAATAATATATCCAAATATTTCCCATCAACAAAGACAAATTAGGAGAATCAGCAAACAAACATTTTAACAATAATAGAATATCAATTATTTGAATACTAATATCTATCTGTCTTCAAGTTACATTAATCCTGACTTTAGAGGTCATTAAGAGACGATGGGGTTGGAATCTGTTTGATGAAAAATAGAGGGAAATGTTTGTTTTAAATACAAAGTCTAGATTTAAAAAGTCAGCAGAGAAAAGTGGCAGTTCTAGGCACAACTCTTTTGGCTTATTTTGAATACTGTTTTTGTAGTAAGTTAACTGCTGAACTCAGATGCCCAGTTCTTGCCATTGAATATAAGGGGAATCTGGAAAGCCAGCTCAAAACCACCATTTAGGCTCCAGTCATTAAAGGTCAGTACAATTAATCCTACCATRGAGGTCTATGAGGTCTCCCAAGGACACAGGATTGATACTTCTCAGGATTGATAATTCTCAGCAATTATTTTTTTAGAAGCTTGAGGAACACTCAGATACATTTGAAATTTATTTTGTCTGTAAAATATAGAGAGGAGTGTATTATGAAGATAACATAGATAATTACAGTTATGAAGATAAAATAGAGAATGACTATAATGATTTTTGTGAAGCTATGCTTGATCATTTACAGAACACAAAAATACAAAAGTAGAAAAATGTAGACATTTCAACCAATCATTTGGCTGYATATTCTTAAGAAAAACTGAATCATCTTACTGTATGAGTAACTATCTGGTTTCATTCAAGAGRGGGAAGGTATAATTTATATCACAGAGACATTACCATAAAGGTATGTAATTCAGACTATATCCTGTTCCATTTTTCACTAAGACAAAAATGAACAAAAAGTCAGTGTTTCCTACATCAAGCTTAACAGCTTTCAGCAGCACATAAGGAGTTTGGAGAAAAGTCTCTGCATCGAGGAATAGAAGGGTGTGGCTGRCCAACAATAACAGCCAAGGGAATTGTGTTCATTAAAAAGCATCTTACCCATTTYATCCATGCTTTTCATCATTATATCAAAGCATCAAGATTGTAGACAACATATCCAAGCAAGCAAAATCATCTATATTTTTTTCTGATTTTTATTTTAGAAAACCTTATGGCTCAACTCAGCCAAGAACCTAAAAACCTAAGCAATATTCTCACAAAAAAATCAGATATTAGCATAAACATTGTGTAGATTTTCTGTAAAATGTGCGGCATTTTAGCATGCAGTGCAAAGAAATATTCATGAGACAAATCTCTGCATTATTTGCCAGCAACTAATCAAAGCAAARACAGAAACAAGGAAAAAGGCAGTAGGATGCATATCAAAGGTGGAGTTATTTGCTATTTCTCATCTGTAGAATTTTGCAATAATGTATTAAATCTTTAGGATTTATTAATCATTAACACTGCTAGAAATCAATAGTCAACTACTTTGCTCATTACATTAGTTTATCAAATGTATGTAAGTTATGCTCCCAACAAGAGAATTCAGCAGCATCTTGAATGAATCCTCTACACTCTTAGATTTTACTCAATGATGCTCAAAACAATTTTGGAAAGATGCTTAAGAAATATTTTATCACATTTGTATGTATTTGAAAATCACGGTCCCTGGATTAAGATTAGCATTGAAAACCATTATGATTGTGTGTGTTTCTATTCAGGATATAGCATTGCTTTGCTAAAAGTTGCTTTTCCTAAGAGCTACGTTAATTTATTTTTGAATCAGAAACTTGTGCATAAGTGGTTTAGGATCTCATTCCCTTTTTGCAGATTAATGCTTTTCCTCAACTTGTTATATATACCGTACAAATTTCTAGAAAACTAAATTACATTTTGAATTGCCTCTTGCTTTACTTATTGCTGCTTTCCACACTACCCATTTGTTCTCAGTTGATGCTGTCATGGGTGGAATACACTCTGCATGAGAAAAATATTCTTGCTTAAGTGTAGTAACTCTTGGTCTGTGCTTTACAGTTTGGCACTCTTTTTTTTTTCAGTACAGAAGATATTCAAACTTTTTTACCATTGCCTTTATAAACAAGTTGTGGTATTGTAGAGTTTTTTCTGTTTATTTTACCTGAGCCATCAAGTTATATTTGATATTAATCCTGTTGTAACTTTAGGCACTGCATTGCTCTCAAATCCAGTGGAAAGCTATAAAGCATATAGCTTTAGCTACTGCTTTAGATACAGCTGTATTGCTTTAGCTTTCTTACAAATAATACATAATGTATATATTTTTTAACTAAGTCAAATAATTTTATGTCAATAAGTTTCATAGGGATGAAAAAAATATATGTTCAAATATTGAAGGTCAGAAGGACATTTCAGTCACCAGGTTTCCTAACCCATCCCTAAATTGTACCTGTATCAACAGCTTTGTGAGACRAGATTTATAGACACCAAAAATACATTTTTCAACAAGCCATCAGTTTGATTTGTGGAGCAGGAGCATGCCAAGTTGAAAAGTCTATAAAAAGTAATGCTGAGTCTCTGCTTTGTCCTTGTTGACAACAAAGACATCTTGCATGATTATAGTTTTCAGTATTGAGAAAGAACTCAGGGGCCAATTATTTCCAGGAACTCTGTCGGGGTTCAACAGTTCCCTAAAGAACTCAAGAATTAAGGTTCCACTTTATTTCACTTTGGAGTAAACTTAGACTTGGGTACTTGCTACTAATTTTTCATTTTACCAAATATGAGTTTAGCAATGTCTTCAACTTATAAATGGGGACATCCTACAAACCCAAAAGTGTCAATGAGGACACAAGTAAAAAGCGTGGACATGTAGCTGTTCTTTAGGGCCTTTCCACAGCTCCAGCCTCACGTACTCAGACACTCAGAAGACTTCTTGAGYAGTGAACAGGGGTGGATTATTGTCTTAATGCATCAGAGCAAGGGTTATRTGACCTGCTCATATGAAACACAGCAACCTACAGATGAATGTCACCCTTGGACTGACACAGCAGCACAATTACAGCTTTGCAGCCCAGTGATATGTATGCCAAGACCTGAAAACTCRTCACCTGAATTGATGCAGTGACAAAAATCTGGCCCCAAGCTGTTCAGTAGCCAGCAGCTTGTGCAGACCACACAGTGGCTTAATTTTTCAGGCATACCCAGACTTGTATGCCTCAAAAGCAGGACACAGAAGGCTTTTTCATTAGAAATAAGATACCTGTAGATGCCTCTCAGCTGCACATAATTTCTAAGTGTGCTATATTTTGAAGTATGACAACATTCAGGTGACCACAGGGAAAGCCTTCCCAATAAAATAGATTACTATACATAGATAGCCTGGCAGCAGAGCAGAAGAAATACAACAGCAGTACTGCAGAGGTGCTTTACATGGTCTCATATATCATGTATCTGGTATACAGGTATATTGCATTAGAAATGTACTGGAACTACCAGAGGTGAAATGTGCATTTTCCTATTTATCTGTAAAGTGCTTCTTGGTGTCTGAATCCAATGATCTTTCTGAGGTTTCATGACTATGAWCATTAAAGGAATGCGTCTTTTCAGCAATTTTGTTATGGCAGTAAGCAGTACCTGGTAATTTGTACAACTTTATAGACATTTCTATAACTGTACATCTTCAATTCACAATGTCCCTGGGAGGTAATGGAGGGAAGATGAAGTAGAAAGTATAATTGTAGCCTTTTTTAGTAATTGTAAAACACATTATAATAAAGAATATAGTAATGATAATCTGCCAGTGCTCCCCAGTCCACTTCCAGCCCTTTTTCAAATGGGATAACAGCATGACCATAGGAGCAAAGCCACCCAACAGCACAGCTGCAAGCTGCAAATCTTAGGCTGTGAATCTCACCCTAAGTGCTCAAAGCACTCAGTCACTACAGGAGACAACTGAGAAGCTCATTTAATAAATCTCTGTCCTAGGAAACCCACAYGGAAAAAAATCTCATCAAGAAATGTTATTTTTACTAGAAAGACATATCTGATACCTGGTGTGCATCTGTGTGGTGGAGATAAACTAAGAGATAGAACATTTTCATTATGGTGTATAAAGAGATACCAAAACAAAGGCTTTTCATCTCATTTCGACTCTTTCAGTCCTTATTGGTTACAAATCAGCCAGGGGAACAGCTATTCCATAAGGACAATGATCATATATCTTGAGTTTGGAAGGGTCTGTGAATAAAGAGACTTTTCATGGTACTTGTGACAAAGTAAATAAATTTCATTGAATAGAAAATTGTACTTGCAGTTTCTAAGACACGTCAGTGTCCTGTGATCTAAAATAYATAAAAGGTTGACAGAATTCAACAGTTCTATGCAGTCTGATCTTTTTCAGTTGTTTAAACTTATATCATCTCTCCATAGCAGCTATAATCTCCATTAAGTTCTTGTTACTGACAGAAGGAACAGGCCCAAATCCAGCAAAGCACTTAAACATGGCTTAGTTTTGAATATGTGAAGTCGTACTGAAACCAATGAGAATACTCTCATGCTAAAAGTAAGCACAAGCTTAAGTCGTCCACTGGATCAGGGCCATAAAATAATGCAGTTTTGCCAATAAATAACTTGTCCATCAAGATAATTTCCATTGAGACTCGTGGATTTTTTTTTCAAAGCTAATTACTGTCAAACACAACGATTTTTGATTTCTTGTTCTTGTTCTGATCTCACAGTTGGGTTGGTGTAACAGTGGTATGAGATCAGAATCAGGAGTGAGGCTTCTAACAGGACTGTGTTTGRTGTACAGGGCTAATTTTATGATCCAAGAGACATTTACTTGTATGTGCATTCACACAAGCAGAGCCTGGAACATTTCCTTAGCTGACACAAGAAAGTTTCCAGAAAACATACACGACAGACATACAAATTAGAGCTTCTGAAAGCTTAGACCTAATTTGCTGCACATACTAGCCTGGGATTATAGCTAGATTTTTTTTTTCATGTACATATTGTAAACTATACATTTCTATGTGAGCAAGAAAGAATAGCTTAAGCATATCTTTTTTTGTCAAGAGCCAGAAGAAAAAAACAGGATTGATAGGTTTCTTCTAGCTGTCTAAATTGATTGCCAAATATATTTACTCTTTTTTATTGCTTTACCAAAAAAAATCAGTTTGGTAAAACTTACGCAACATGCTTTTTCTTCTACAAAAACTGAAAAAGGGAGATTTTTTCCAATGGCATGAAAAGCCAATTTGGACTGCCAGGAAAGTGTGTAGGGAAAGCTGGAATATGCCATTTGGCAGAGTGGTGCAGAAATTGGTATCTTACCTTCCAGAGCCAAATCTGGTGTGTGATGGAGCTGATCTCTCTGCTAATATATTACATTTTTGAGTGATGCCTGGAAAATTGTAGCATGAGCTGTAAACTGCCAGAGAGTGACACTGGAATTATAAACCCTTTAAAGAAGCATTTAGACAAAATAAACAGAGACCAGACCATAAGAGGGATAATGGGCTGCTCTCCCTTTAATCAGTGCAGTAAGATGTTGGAGAGAGTTAACACTGAAAGGGAAACTTCAGGTAAGTCATATTCTGAGTGGCAAACACAGACTGGTGAAAAGGGAGCTGTTTGGGAAGCAGGGCTGTTCCAACAGACCTCCAGGTTTAAAACATGCTATGGGAAAATATTTCAAAGGAGTAAGTTTTTCTTAAAATAAACCTTTTGCTTTCTGCTTTGCAATTACTTCATTACTAACTATGCTTTGTACTTAAAAAGTCAAGAGTGTTTCTAATGACATTAAAGAACCAAATACTGCATAATTACTGCAGTTACCATCCAAGCGACTGAGGGTGAGATGTCGTAGCAGCTGATGGGCAGTGCCCTCACCTGAAGAGAGATTTTTTTGTGAATATATGTTGGCAAGGGGATGGAAGGGAGTTTGATTAAAATGAAGAGTGTCTTGGGTTTGCGTGGCAAGGCTGTGGTAATGGAGGCACTAGAAGATTGGCTGCTCTGAGATGCTGCTGGAAGCTTCCCCCATGTCTGACAGAGCCAATGCCAGCTGGCTCCAGGACAGAACCCACTGCTGGCCAAGGCTGAGCCTGTCAGCGACACTGGAAGTGCCTCTGGGATAATGTGTTTAAGGGGGAAAAAMCAGGGCAACTCTAGCTGAAGAGACAGGAGTGAGAACATGAGAGAAACAGCCCTGGAGCCACCASTGTCAGYGAGSAARGAGGGGCAGGAGATGCTCCAGGTGCAGAGATTCCCCTGCAGCCCATGGTGCAGAACATGGAGAGGCAGCTGTGYCCCTGCAGCCCCTGGAGGACTCCACGCCAGAGAATGATGGAATGACTTGGTAGGCAACTCGTGTCCAGCCAGGGTCAACCAACCAYAARGAGAAATACAGTCTGGAGTTACTGAGGCTAAGGGAAATGATGGACATGGGCTTATCTCTAAAGAAGGAGGAGTCATGCTCTATTTCCATTCACAATTTCAGATTTCTTTAGGAAACATTRAAGTACTGTATTGTCTCTACCGTTTGCCATCTGGATGGCAAGTGATCATAATATTCTCAATAAATATTCATCCACTTTCCTTTAACTAAGTTGATCCTGAAATTTGTAAAGTCCAACAATGTCAGTAAAGCAGATGCTTAAATGATATGGGGGAGCAGGAAATGGATTATGGAGCAACTGTTAGAGAAGAATTTCTCTACATAATGAGAATTGGGGCTTCAGAGAGAGTGTGTGGAAGTGTGATCATACTGAAGGTGAGTTTTGCATGTTAGGGGCATTTGCAAATATAGTCACAAAACAGCAGATTTGCAGTTTAACTACCTGCAGAGGCAAAATAGTCAGACAGCTGATTTACAGCAGTTGCCAAAAGGTTAATTAAGCTACTCTATTATACTGCAAATACATAATCAACATCTGAGAAASAGGATCTCGCTGGTCTTACAGGTGCCATGTCCTGTGTTTTGCTCAATTAGGCCGCAGTGAAAAGCTTAAAGTAAGAGCTCAGCATAGGCTTAAAGTAAGAGAATGGTTCCACTCCTGGAGATGTAACATTTCCTACCAAGTTTTGCAGCAGAGCCAAATYTAAAATTTAGCTGCAGTACAGCTGCTGGGAAAAACAGCTAGAGCAGCCCAGTCAGCAAGTCAGAACATTTTCTTCAGGGCTGATTAATTTTTAAGTGTTTTTGCTTCATATAACACGTGAAAYGGACAAACACCTATGTAAAAAAAGACTGACAGCAAACCCACTCACCTGATGTGTAAAAATGCTGTGAATGGCTTTTGTTCATGCCTTTTATTTGTGCAGCAACTTCAGCAAAGAAAATACATGAATTTGAATCTTCTAGGTCTTGCCAGTGCCCTGACTTCTACTGAGTGAATTTATTTTCATTTTGAACAGAAATCTCTGAACATATGCCTTTTCCTGCTAAGTTATTGATAAAATGTATATATTTCTAATGAAGAAATTTCTTTTTCAAGCATGAAAAGTTTTCAGAAATTTCTTTGGAAAAAATCCCTAGAATTGCCTCTTCCTCAGGGGTACCTCACATCTGTATAGAGAAGTTTACAATATGCCTGCCAAGGACGGGACTGCAGTCTGGATGCCACTGTCATGAAGGTCTTGTAGAACATTTYACAGGAACTGTTTGTTCTACTGCACACAGGTAGACATACCATTAAAGCAATAAAAGTTTGCCATGGAACTTGTGCAAATCTGGTATTTTCTGCAAATTTATTCCCTTACAGCTGACTGGAYGCTGTCATGAGTTCTGCTGAAAATGTGCAGGATGGAACAGAATCCAATTTCCCTYTGTATTAGCAGTTTTGCAAAGCTATAATAAGAAAGAAGGAAAGAGTAAAAACTAGTTTGACCCAAAAAAGTTATTCAACACCAACAGATTTTTATATGAGATGTTCCATTTTGAGAAAGTTCCATTCAGAATCGAACTTCAGTTTCAAAGTTTTCTATTAAAACTGACATTGTTGACCCACTCCTCTGGAATGGTCAGACTTCATTAGAAAGAGCGTCAGACAGTGAGTTGGTGAGAAAGAAGTGGGGGTTTGCTCAAAAGTCTTAAAGATTTCATAGCCATTGGTGGATGCATGGCTTAGACCAAGCCTGTGATTTGCTGGATCTCAGGAACACTCCTAAATATGGGCAGTGCTTTCTCAACTATCCCCCTTTTCAAGAAAGTGGCTCCTTTTGCTGCCTCACCATGCAAGAACTGYTCATCTTGGGTTTCATGTAGCCTTTTATAACCCACTGCTCCTTAAAATTATTAGTCCTTCCATAAAAACAACTTCTGTGCATACTACTCATCCCTGCCATGAGGACAGGAAGGGATCTGCCCAGATCTTGCCCTTTACATTATTGAAAAATCAATTAAACCAAAATAAGTGTTAAAAAATATAGACCATTCTTTAATTTCAGCCGAAAAGTTTACAGAAGCAAAAGAATATTAAATATGGTTAATTCCTTCTTTTTATATTSAGCTCCAACTTCGCAGCTGGTTCACAGATTGAGTTCCCATTGTGTTCTCTTATGTAAAACATTGCACAGAAGACAGAGAAAAAGCTACATGGAAGAAATGAGGAGGATTGCAATCATGAATATCACAACACTTTTCTTTAAGTACATCACTCAAATTTAACAAATTATCACAGGCATTTTCAAAGTTCAGAACCTGTCACTTTTCAAAAGATGGACCAGTTTTTTTTTTACCTTCATTAACCCCTGAATCACTTCTAGGAGCACAACCATTCCCCACAAAAATGTGTCTTCCCTTCCCAAAACATATTTTCCATTTCTCAAGCTCCATGTTTAGAAAAGGAAGGTGAGAGAATTCAACTTTTTAAATGGGGCAGGTGGTTCTCAGGGCCTGTGAGTGTGCACTCCACTGCCAGGGACTGCCTGGTGAGCACACCCTGTTCTGACTGCCCCGAAGAGCAGAACTCTCACTCGTGYTGTGAACAGCCCCATTGTGTCTCAAGAACAGAGCTGTCTGTCTCAGAGTGCTCTTGCTCTACAGCAACATCTAATTTGTGAAAGGATGGACAAAGAAACTATGAACTACCCCTTTTTTTTCTTCTCAGGACCTTCTACACTGCATATTTTTTTAAGTTTATAAATTCTTTTCCTTTTAATTGCTAGTCTACATAYACCAATGCTAGGCTTTAGAAATAACTATTTATTCCTTCTTTCTCACATAGGCATCACTAATAAAAACAGTGTTTTAATTACTGGTAGGTAGAAAAACTATCCCTATAGAAGGGATATTGTACTAAAAATGGCTAATCTTAAAATACCTGTATCTTACTCCAAATATATTGTTTTGTCTAAAAAGCCTATATGAAGTTCAAAATAACATTTTCCCCTCTGTGTGTCTTGTGAAACAACATTTTCTTATGAGTAAAACCTGCGTAAATTAATAATTTTTTAATTGTTTGTTTWAAAAAAATAAAATGACCTGGTTTTCTTGCTGCATTTGGGACAATAGAGAATTGTCTGTGTGATGTGGTACAAAGGCCATGATGATACATATTCAGGATGACCAGCTTTGCCACCCAAAGAATACAGCCATCCCAAACTCATCTGGCTAACACGTTTTTGCCAAAGCAGTCACATATGCTTTCTTTGCCACACCCCATTCTTAATGGGAAAGGAATTTGGGAAGACGGTCTCTTGCTGAGTCACATGCTTTGCATGCAGGGCACGCAGTCAAATGACTTTGCTAGGACCCCTAGATTATTTAAGCACATCCTGGTTGCCATTCTGTAATCTGTCTATGCTACACCTTCTGGCATTAGAAATGTTGTGGTTAGAATTTATGAACACATCCAAACAGAGGCTCCTCKTAAACCCTTCCATCTTTGTACTCTTGCTTTAGAACTGAAAATGAAACAGTGATGTTATTGTCACTGCTGCATAGAGATATAGATTAACAAATAGTATAGCAGCAGCCTATACATTGCTGCRGAAAGACAGTCACAGGCTTGAATCAATGTCCATTGGAGGTTTGAAAAAGTAAGTTTTTGCATATAATTATTTAGAAACTGTGCGTGGGTAGATATTTGAATGCAGAAGGAAAACATTTCTCTAGCAGGCTGGTTTGCAGGAGATGAAAATGGGTCTTGGCTTCTAAATCAAAGGAATAGCATGTAAAATGTASCTTCAGTGGTCAGGATTGGTTAGTRTCACAACATTCATCTGTGKCTCTGCTRACACAACCTCAGCAGTGTGAGTCTACAAGTTTTATAWTTTCAGACTGATATTTTCATCTCACTTTTATAGCACTATGTCTATCAGCATCTGTGATTTCCAAGCCTTTTCTGAATTTCCACTTGTTCTGATGTGATAAAAGTATATAAGCAAATTTGRTCAGACCATCAGGGATTGTTGCACACAATTTTTCAAGGCTATCAGATAAAGAAGCAATATTTCAATTCTAATAAATACCCACATACAAACAATTACTATTTTACAGGAATGAGAAAATACGACAACAGCAATAAGTGGGAGACATCCCAAATATGTATCAGTGAACAGCAGAAAATAGTCATTGCCTTATTTTCCAAATTTTTAGCACCATTTATTAGATTAATTTTATTTTAAAGTGTGACACTGGTGCCTTCTGCCACTTCAGTGGCATACACTGACAGTGAGGGAACATACMGAAAGATATTTTTGACTAGGTTTTCACTGTTGGATGTTACTGTTTAGAAGGAGGGATGGTTTTATTTTAATTGTCACTGTCTTTCTTCTTTTGTTTAGTGAGAAAGAAAAGAACATATTGCTTCTCTGACTCATTCTTCTCATAAAAATCTCTGACTTTGATACTTTAATAGTCATGTTCCTCAGCTTGTGGCATAGTGGGTAATGCATTTATAATCCTGACATGGCCCCTTCTGTGTGGGTAATTCAGTCCCTCAGCACAAGAATAGTTGGAAGCAGCGATTTATAAGAAGTCAGGTCTAGTTCAGGTTGAAGTTCAAGGCAGGGATTACACACTTTGGACACAAAAGGATAAATACAATCATTTTTGTGCCCATAGCTAGCAGTGCCTCTGTCAGTAATGAGTAAGTTACTCTAATTGACCAGACCAGAACCTTCATGATGAAACCTGAAAAATCTTGTTCTGCCAGTGAAGTTTTTACCTTGGTGCTTGGTTTACTGTGGAGGTTCTGTTGTGCCTCCTTACGCAGTTTTCAGTTACTTTATTGAATTTATTCTAAATTTAAAGGACCCCARATTTAAAGGACCCAACTCTTTAAATGCAACTAAAATCTCCCACCTGGCAGCAGCTGCAGCAAGGGTGTGCTGGTTTAATATGTTTCTCAACCAAACAATTTTAATTCTATTTGTGGCAAAGACATGGATTCAGGAGGGGGAGGTAGGACAGGAAWGTGTCTTTGCACATGCAGTTTATGACAATAGTGACCCTTACAATATTAATCAAATTCCACTTATTTATTAGAAGCACCTACTGCTCATTTTACACCCCCATAACCACTGATGTTCATCCAGCACTGACCTCACAAGTTCCCATAGTAGGCAGGAGGGKGGCAGAGCTGGGCTGAGTGGGAGCCATGGACATCTTTTGCAGATACGCATACAAACCCCCTTTGCATACATGTCTGTGCTCTCAATTTATTGAGAACATTTTCCCATGGCCTAGGTTACCATCAGAAAGCAGTTATTTCTTGGGATTAAAAGTGAGATGCAGTGGTTTTGTGAAATCTTCTGGCAGTTAGCAGGATCTTGCTGCAGCCTGGTGCAGACTTTGGGCAACTAGTTTCTTGTCCTGGACATCTGGTCACTTGCTTGCTTTCTTCCTTGAATTATCCAATTTTTAATCCCCTTTGATTTTCCAAAGMAGTAGTCTCTTTTCCAGAAATTCCYATACRTGGAMAGTGTCAATGTAATTTTGCATTCGTGCTGATATAGAAAGAAAGCAGRTTTTGRTGKTCTGAAAYCTTGCMTGAACAGAGATRCTTGCTTTTCAGCTAACTTGAAATAAAAGTGTATTAAAAAGAAAGACCCAAAACAACAACAACACCAAAACACCCAAACAAAAAAATGAGAAAAACCACTTGTGGTAGACAGTGAATGGATATAGGAGAAGGATGATGCCAATGCAGTTTTGGAAGTCACTAGAAGATGTTTTGGTATAGGATCAATTTCCCACATCCTCAATAGGAAGCCATGACTGTTTCTTCTTTGCCTTTCCCAATGATTATTTCTCCTACCAGGTGAGTTCTTTGTGCCCTCCCAGACTCTGCCATGGCCCAGGGATCCCAAATCCCTGGGGACCACAAGCATGCGCCTCATCCTCTGCTCTGCCTCTTCTCTCTTCCCTGCCCCTGACATGTCCCAYACCCTGGGGTTCAAAGGATTGTCTTTAAGAAGCTGTCCTGTGCCCTTCCTTTTCTCTTTTTWATTCCCTTACTGGGGATATAGAGTTTCTATCTGTCACCTGGCATGCTGTATTRACTCTTTTATCAGCCACAAAATAGAGAATTCTTGTTCAATTCTTAATTTCAYCATTGTATGAATCAAGCATTTAGACTGCACTATTTTAGGAGCAGCACATTGATTTGTATCAAAGTGAAGTTCCCTGCTGTACCTCTCTGATGGGTATTGCTGCCTGTAGGGTCAGACTGTTTAATTTGCTCATAAACCAGCTCCTGAAACACTATTGTTTCTAGCTTGGGTTATAATGGAAAACTAAAATCAGTGTCTAGCTGTGACCCCAGATTCAGATTCRTGCAAATGACAGACATTATTGCTTCACCTTGCAAAGGCACTGAGGTTTKCCTTTTTTCAGAATTGATAGAAATGCCTTCAGAAGATCAGCAGACAACATTACAGGGTTGCTGTAATCCAGGTAAATTTAGTATGTTTAAACTGAAATCAGACCACAAGTAAGTCTTATTTCTATTTAATTGCATTTTTTCTGAATTAGGGAAAAATTAGTTATGATGCATGGCCATAACCTCAGAAGAATCTTTTACTGCAACACTTACAGGGCAGTAGGAGATAACTGATCAGAAATGCAGAACTAAGTAATCCTGATTAAGCAGACGGAAAAACGAGCATGCAGTAAGGCATAGTGATGCTTTCCCTCTCTTTTGTCTGTACTTCAGTACAAGCACCTAACTGAAATGCTGCTCAGCTGATGGAGAAATGAGTTGCTATAATAGTTAAACWCGCACTTAATCATAGATGATGGCCATATAACATTTCAGAGCCGTCTGAAGAAAACCCATCAAAAATGGGTCTGAACACGTTCTCATCTTCTCATAGCTCCACCTTACACTTCTTGTTAGGTGAAACATAAAGCAAAACAGCTCCTTCAGATTACTAAGCAGGGAAACAAGACTGCATCTATCTTAATTGTGCAATAGCTTCTCATCATTAGAGCTGAACAATGCTATGAAAATACAGCATCAATTGAAGGAACGTTGACTCATGGCTGTGAGGACACTTTGAACAGAGGGCTTCTTGAAACCCTGTAATTCTGCTCTGCTCACTTTAGGCCCAGCCCTCCAGGGCAAGGAAGCATGGTGTCATTGAACCCTCATGAGATAGATAAATCATCAATATACACAATCCAGTGAGTTAGAGGGGACAGAATGGCACAGCCATCTTCAAAACGTTTGATAATAGGGCAAAAAATGGAAGCTTTATCCTGATGACTCACTTAGCAATTAACCACAGCATAGACAGGAATTAGGAGAGAACTTTATAAACAAATGARGACCTGAGAAAGGCTTTTCTCAAAGCCAAGCCAGTAATTATTTTCTTGATATAATTTCCTCACCCAGATTCAGTTCTACAAAGTAAACTCAAGAGTGAAGATTTTTAAAGTAGGAATATGAGCAGACATTTTACACTGCTGAACTCCCTGTGATTTCTTTGAAGATCCCAATCTAATTCTAGGCTGGGTAAACTGTAATTGGGTTCCATATTACTTCACTAGAATATAGGTAGCAGACCCTAGTTATTGTCTTCCCTGAATGAATTCCATGTAATGCATAATTCAAAAGGTTAGAATAGCCCTTGCAGTGTCTTTTGGCCATACACATTCATGAGTCCATAAAAATTACCTGCAAACCATCTAAGACTTCATTTTCCTTCTGTTAGATGAGTAAAGGAAACAGATGGGAGCAGTACTTAAGAAATCAATGGCCAAGGTAACTCCCCAGAAGAGCCTCGGTGTGCTCCAGCAGCCCTTGACCCAAGTCCTGAGTAAATGACACAAACACAATTACTGTGACTGTGTCTGAATTTGAACATGTACAGGAATTCCACATGCTCGGCAGACATCAAGTAAAACATTGTAATAGGAAGTTCACACATCAGCTTAGGCATCAGCTGCACGAGTTAATGACATGGATCTATCATTTTATTAATGAATCAAAGCTTCAATCAGCATCTCCCACTATAAAACTCAAGAAGACATCTAGTTAGAAAAGAAGTTAATTTGCTTGGAAGTTAGTTTGCTGAAAGCATGTGTACTAGCCAATGGGCTGGAGMCTGCTTTGATGTATTTTAGCTATCATTAGCCAGGTTTGCTATTAATTATATGTTGCTTTGCTTTTCAAYGCCTAATTTCCTTACATTAAACATAAAAATATACTTCACGTTGTGATTATACCAGACACASATTGTTTTATAGTAATTTTTCAGACCTGAAAGATGATAAAGGTATCTGAGGTGAGTTAGGAACTGAAGGTAACTAAAACAAACTTAGCAGGCTATAATAAAGTCTTTATAAATATGAAAACCAGACATGTTTGGAAAAAAAAAATTAAAAGCTGGGCATCATATCTTCCAGTTTCTGCAGTTTGAGATACATTTTTTTTGGATGGGAACACAAGAAACCCAGAGATTTTGTAAGATTTGGTGGAGATTTTGGTGATATGTCATTGGGTATACAGGCATAATTCCAAACTGCATTCTTTTAACTTGAGATCAACACAGATATCATCCCCAGAGCTGTAGACTACTTCAACATCTACATGAATGCAAACAAATTCAAAGTTTTGGATACTAGATTTTTATTGATGTTATGGTTTATATAAAAATCTATGAATAACCAAAGAAAGTGTTGAGATTTTCAGTGTTTTCAGAGCTGGTCTAACCTGAACCACATGGTTTTAGAGTGCATAGACGAGATAATGTGGAAGAAGTGCAGTGGTCCCCTGTACTTTGCCAGGGGACAGCAGGAAGCCTGGCCATGTCCCACCACTCTCATTGGACAGGGGAAGGAAAACCTCACCCCTCTTTTGATCTGAAGCCACCTTATAATTTTCGTTCTTAGTTTATTCATGGCTGGTTTGTTCCCATTTGTTTTGTATTTGTTCCTTAGTCTTTCCAGGTCTGCTCTTACACTTTTGATCTATTTATAGCTCTTTCTTCAATGTTTGCTTTACTGAGTAAACCAAAACAAAACCTTTATAGTGTCATCATTGAAGCAACAGGGAGGACCAGAGGATTGAAAACACTCCTCCTGCACCATGGTCAGTTTTGATTTATCTTTTTAATAGAGGCATATTAAAATCTGTGAAAGTATTTCAGATGAGGTCCTATCAGGACCTTTTARTAATACCATTGGATAATTTGTATGAAAAGCAGCTGCTCATTAATGAAAGCCATTTCCAAAATATATAAAAAGATTTAATCTATAAAACATATACCTAAAATCCATTAAAACCTTCATCCTTTTACCTTAAATAGAAAAAAAAAATCCATCTCTTGTGAAGCTTTACATATTTTATTTTGAGAAAAAATACTTTGGACTTCAGTGGAAATATCATTCGGGCATGGCTTTTAATCCCTAAATTGGATGAAAACATTCATGGGTTAATAATGTATACTGGATAAAGAAGTTAACTAATTAAGCAGCTATGCTCCCTCATACAGTGTTAAACTAAGCAATGGAACCCAGAAAAATTTATTTGTACATTTTACATTTCGTTAGCTGTTCTAATTAAGAACCTGCTCATGTSTGTTAAATTCTTCTTTCTGTTTTATRTAGAAATATAATAAAAGCATCATACTTCTTCTGTTCAACAGGACAGTAGATATTAAATCAGTCCATACTCTAGGTTCTGTGTGTGGAGCTTACTTGAAACTTTGGATGTCACCAGGACATCTGATTATGAATGTCCATTTGTTATCTGATCAAATTCCTTCACAAACCAGTTTACACAGGCAGCCTCAAAGGAGAAAATTTGGCAATATGTGATTACTAATAGCCTTTCACTTTTTCTCAGAATAATGAGATAATTCTCCCTAAAAGACCTTTCTTTCTGTCTGAGATCTGGTTTAAAACTCTCAGCTACATCTGTGTCCTATGATCTCCCATTCACTTTGAACTAGAGAATGACAACCAGCTGGGTAAAACACTGGCTCCTACAAATCCTGCCATGAGGATAGAATATATTGAACACATTCAAATTGATTGCTACTTAATTAAATAGATAGAGTCACACATCCTGGGGACAACCAGTGTTATCATGTAGTCAAATATATTTGTTGTTTTGCACTTTGACATCAGCTAGAAGAGACTATTGAAGCGTGAACAGTCATTATGAGTCAGAAGGCAGGAAYAGACTAGAAAGAGACTAGAAAATGTAAAAAGAGAAAGCTTTTATTCTTTCACCTAAACCGAACAATTTGTCTGCTACAAAGCYGCTCTCTCTGCACAGGAGAGACAAGGAAAAAGCACACTGTAAGTCATCAGATCTGTGCAAGTGTGAGCATTGGCCCCATGCAATGTTGTGGTGGTGGAGTCCTACTCCCAATCTTGTAGCTGGTGAGGAAGGCAGAACTTCTAAATGAATTAAAAAGCAAAGATCTTTTAAAAGAACTTCTAAAGAACTGCTAACCCACCCCAGGAGTCACAGACACACACACACAAACACACACACAAATGTGAGTACACCCATATGCATATATATTTGGATGAGTTGGATTTTTTACTTGTTTGTTTTGATGTAATTGGTGTTGGCCACTGCTGGTTCTGGCAGCTGCCTTTGTCTGTATGCCGAGTCCTGTCTCTCCAGTCGGTGTGCTCTGGCTCATGYACTATTAAGTGCTGAACTATAAGGTCCACTTTGATCCCCCCCTGGCCTTGAAATACAATGGTTAATTTTATGGGCTTTTTTATTCCTGAGTGCCTGAAACAATGGCAAAACTCTGCTGCAGCCATTCACATGGCAGTTGTGATGCCAAGGATGGATGTTGCCGGACACAAGTATGGAAAGACTTTTGAGTGTTCAGCTATTGGAGGAAGGGAATCCAAACTAAGCATCACCTGAATATTCCACCTGGAGCAGACCCTGGAGTGAACTGGCTGCTTCTCTGTGAAGGAGACATTTGGCTGCCCTGGAACAGACAAAGAGTGAATCAGCACACACACTTGGACCTTCTGGCAGAAAATTGGGAAGTGAACCAAGCTAATACACCATCCTGTGCTAAAGCTGGCTGTACAGTCTCACCTTTCATCTCATCAAGAGAAGAGAAGATGGCTAATTTCTTTAGATCAAAAGCTGTGTATTAGATCAAAGTAATTTTAGAGGCAAACGATGTATGGCACAGATASTGAAGATCCTTATCATCCTATGGCCTACTCTCAACATTACTTGGATTCCTTCCTTTCCTTGTTTTATGTGATGAAATTTGTAATGATGGTCCTATTCTTTTTGCTTTGCTAGAAGGAAGTGCTATCTAACATAGCCTGAAGAATGATAATAGCAAAAAAAGGAATAGGCGATCTTATCTCGTGCTTTTCTCACTTTGACTTGTAACACTTACAAACAGCAAAAGAGCAATAAAAAGTGTCTGAGAAAGTGTTTATAACCAATTTAAATGTCTGTATTCTGTTTTGGGTGCAATGGTTTGGAACTTGTGGAATTAAACAATTCAGGACTTGTGGAATGTCTTGTTAATTAGCCAACATTAATATATTTCCTCTGATTTTRCAGTGAAAACACACAGCTAAGTAAAAAAACCCTAGAGGTAAAAAAACTTTCAGTGCTAGCACTACATGTTTTCACTAAGATGCTATCTTAAAACTCTGAAAAATTAATCAAAAGGACAATAGTACCTTGGAGATAAAATACATTTTAGATCAATCAGTTTGAATTAAAACCACAAAGCAAGATATACTTATTTRTTCTTTAAGGAATTTCTACAAAATGAAATTTATGAATTATGAGTTTTGAGTGCCACAGGGCAAAGGGGGAGTTGCCTCCATCYGCAAAATGCCAATGCCTTCTGTGCTTGGGGCATACATCCAGTACAGGATTTGAGTAACCTTAATGGTTTATAGGAACATGCAGTTTGTAAGATACATTCTAAATRCAGCAGTTTACTGTGCACCAGCAGACTGACTCTACAACAGATACAGACTGGAAGATACGTCTGGTAGATACCACGCTTCCACTACCTGAGCTGTTAAATTCAAATACGCAGGATAAAACCATCCCATCCCATCCAAATTTGAGTCAATTTGCACATGTGCAGTAGCTACTTGTATGATATGCCAAATCTCAAGAAATTCTCAGCTGACAAAAGGYTACGTCTTCCATTTATGCTCAGAGTTTCCAGGGAAACCAGACACAAAATAATCTCATGAAGAAGACATGACTCAGTAACGCTACTGTATGACAAACAATAGGTKCAGATTCTGAGCAGGACTTCCCTACACTGCTGTGGGGACAGAATGCTACAATTCTGTCYACCTTTCTTATGGCTGAGACCATAYGGACAACTTTCAAGACCCTTACACTGAAAAACTTCACCCTCAGAAACAACTAATTAATTCAAGAATACCCTTCTTAAGKCACAGACTAAGTTGCTTCAGTCACCCTTTAAATATGGAACTGAGGTRCCAAGCTGCTGCTTGCTCAAACTTCCAACTTTACTTCTGGATAAAAGGGGAAGATGTTGGTGCAAGGGACATTCTGCACGAGATTAAAAGAAATCCACACACAGTGGGTCCCAAGAGATAAAGACCTGATCTGAAATACTTTGAAATAGCTTCAAAAGTTTTGGCTCTTGTAGTTGCTGTTGTATGTGCCAGTAGATGATTATTGAACCCAARTATCCCAAATAAATAAGCAAGTACTAAACATGTTAAATAAAACCTCAAAATTAGAAATGCTGYAGAAGAGCTCTACAGAAGTGAACCAACATCTGAGACAGCTGCATTATAGTAAGCAGATGAAAAAATATTTCTGATAGTAGAGGGAACTTTTGTTTAGTAAACAAAAGCATAACAGTGTCCAATGACTGGAAGCTGTAGCTGGACAAATTCAAACTAGCAATTAGGTTGTGCAATTAACCATTGGAACAATTTATGTAAAGTTCTGGTATATTCCTTATCATTGGCAGTCTTTAAATCAGGATTGGCTGTCTTTCTAAAAGATGCTTAGTTCAGACAGCAACTCTTGGGCTTGATGGAGGGTTTTATACAACAGGTTAAATTAGAAGTGCACCTTGATCTGGATTTAATTTCTGTGAATATTTCCAAGACTGATATTCAGGAAAAAAACCTCTGGCAGAAAAGTAGTAACATCCCAAACCACTAGAAGTAGTTGCTCCAGGAACAAAGATTGGAGACCTTTAGGATAGTTTATGACTTTTTTAAAGGCATTTTTTGCAATATTTTTGAAGCTTGATTTTGTTCCAAAAGCCAACAGGGTTTCTGGTTTGTTCACCCAACTCCCAAAACTCTTGTGTGTGCAGGGACGCCATCTATAAAGCCAGACCTTTCTCTTATGTCATTTGTATAAATTAAAGAAAGATGTGGACTAACTGGAAGGAGTCCAGGTGAGAGTCAGTGAGAGGAATCACTGAAAAACACGGCCTTGCTCAGTCAAGAAAAGAGACATCAACCTTTCCAATACATAAAGAACTGTTGAAAAGAGCCTATTTTTCATGGTCAAACTAGATAAAATAATCACAGGAAGGGGGATTGACTTTTTCTGTGAGGGAAAGCTTCCTCCAAGTACAGTAGCAGATTGCCTGGGGAAGTCTTGRAGTCTCCATTTGGAGATCCTAAAGATCTTCATCTAACAGATTAGGCTAATTTTCTTTGGGATTAAGGTCTTTTCCAGTGTGAATTCCTAGGGTTGTATGAAATAGTTCTAACTGCATTGTGCATCTCCAATGCCCCTGGGGATCTACAAATAAAAAATCCTTCTATAGTAACAATATAGTATTACTGCAATGATATATGCAAATGGAGGGTCACTGTAGATAAACTTGTTCTGCACCATTGAAAATCCAGTAACGTGGATATTTTAAAATAAAGCTCTAATTACAAATAAATTTGCCATCTTCCAATAACACATATATTCTGCCTAGGAGATGTGAAAGTTTATTTTCCTCATCAATAAAGACACCGGTAGATTAATCAAACAGAAGAATCATGATGCTGGTTGTGAGGCTGATGGTTACTTTGGCAGAAGACTCAAAGTAGGAAGGCAGGTCTGGTGATGGCCTTGTCCAACCCCATAGTGAGGAGCAGGGTTGGTGGGATCAAGGAGCTCAGGGACATATCCAGTCAGTTTTTGAACATCTCCAAAGTTTTTCAAAATATCCTTGAAATGCCATACTTTTATTTCTGTCCTATTTACCACTTACAGCAAATAAAAGCCATATAGTGAATAAATAGAATTTCTTTTATTCCATTTCTGCTCCTTGACTTTGTCTGGTGAGTGGGCACAACTGMGAACAGTCTACTGCCATCTTCTTTGATCTCCTCATCAGGTGTTCACATGCACTGSTGAGATTYRTACCATACATACGAGAAACATGATCAACCCATCACCTTGAGCACTCACAGGGTGAGCACTGTGAACTCACAGTCATCATCAATGTAAAGCACAGTGATTGTGAGGTGAGATCAGACCATAAATGCAGCTTCTGTGATATCATTTCACTAATACCATTGATATGAGATTTTCCAGTGTAGGAGAAAGGGGATTTTTTTTTTTTTTTTTTATTTTTAGTAAGCTGTACAGACAAGAGGGATCTTCTCTCTCACTTTCTTAATGGCTGGCTGCAGGAGTTCTGTGCCATAGAGATGTGAAAATCCTGCCCAGGTTTGTGAGGTGTCCTGTGACAAATGCAAGGGCCAATGGGGAAGAGCTACATTCATTTAGACCCCAAACCAATCCATATTTCTTATATCTCCAGACATATTTCTAAAGGTTTTAACAGTACCTGCTGCTGGAATAAACATCTGCATGAGAAGTTATGTATATACATATTTTTGCTTGTGATTAAAAGTGTCYCAGCCTTTGTAAAATAACTGAATTCTTTGTTTCACTCATTCCTGTCAGAGGAAGTCTGACAAGCTCGTTTCTCAGAATATTTTGCATGTTAATATAGTTGTGCAGAATTATCTACTCTTGGATCTGGAGCTTTTCCCCCCCTTTTTTCTGCTCCGTGAGGAAGAGCTACTTCTTTTTTTGCTCATATAAAATTCTCTGTGGATCAAAAAAAGACTTGGTTTTGAAACTCTATGAGTCTGTCTGCCATAGAAATGAGCCTCAGATATTTGGAATCCATGATGCGGAAACAATACACCCATACTTCTCCCTGTGGCAGGTCCCAGCATTTTATGCWGGGATGGATGTTCCCTACCAGTGCTTGCTAACACTCCAGTTACTTACTGATAAATGTGCTCTTCCTTCTGTGGTAAAAGCACAACACCTCTCTCCTTCCCTTTCTTTCCAAGTCAAAAAATAAAGCATGGCCATTTTAGCTTACTCTCAAAGGGGTTTTTCCACCTTTTTCATGAAAGTTTATGGCTTTTTTATTGAATCTATTCTTGTAATTCTTACTCACAGTATTGCCTGAAATGGCGAACAGCTGCTATTTTTATTTACTATAAACTTTCCATCCTATTGTACTGAAGAGCTACATGTAATTTGTCATTTGTATTTGGAAACCCCTCTGTGAAGTTTACTAACTAATATCCTCATTTCATAGCTTGGAAAATATAACCTTATAAAGCTGGAGCAGCTTTCCTGRGATGGCACAGAGTGGCCCCAGAGCCCTGTGAGAAGTGGCCTTCATCTGCTCCATGTTGGGGAGCTGAGCCTGTCCCGTGGGACCCGGCACAGCMCAGCTCCCGGCTCACTGTGTGCACGGTGTGCCACTCTGTACAATTATGTCAGTAAATTTTCCAGACTTTCAGGTTACTTTGTTTTACTGGCCTTATTCACATTTGTCTCATAATCACAATAACAGGACAGGTGTGCTGCTTTTCTCGGCAGCGATCCTGGTCCCCGACGGAGCCAGCTCCTCGGCCTTTGACCCYCGAGTTTATCCGCTCAGGAAACCGGTTTACTGCCTTGCAAAACAGCACACCCCTACGATTAGCACTTAATTACAGTGAAGCCAGTAGCAGCTCTGCTAAAGTTGAGTTGACTTTTTGTAAATGGATCATATTTTTGCATGAGTTAAAGTTTCTGGCAATCAGGTTGCTTCACGTTGAGAGCCGATAGACAAATGCATTTTATTGCCTGTTATATGCATGTAGCTGCACAAAAGTCAGGGCAGAAAATCAGACAGTTTTGCTTACCTTGTTCTTTTTCTTTACAGCATTTCAAAAAATATACAAGGCACCCCAATTCATAATCCTATCTGGGCACCACTCAGAGACGACTGTGTGTGCTTTCATCTGCAAGTCGGTTACCACAACTTTACAAACCTAATACAGACCCACAGGAATATTACCAATATGGGACCTTAAAATAAATAAAATCATTGTCAGTCTGAACTTTGACTCAGGTACYCTTTGTTCAGTCCAAGACCTCGGTCAAGATGTAAGCATCTCCAAGTGAAAAAAACAAACAAAAACCTGCTAGAAATTCTGAAAGTGGGACTCTTAGCAATCTTTCAAAGCGTTTTTGGAAATCTGCAATACAACTCATATAGAAAAGTTTAAAAGATACTAATGAGCATTTCAAATCCATTTTCCCAAAGTATCAACTCTAATTTCAGYTCTTTTGAAGGAACTTTGCTATGTAATGAGTTAACATCTGACAAAAATATCTTAGCAATAAAATAATAATATTTTAGCCTCCAGTTTATATTACATTACCAAAAATAATGAAAAAAATTGTTGCCCCAGAGAGACTTGGCAGATATTCARATACAGTAGAGCTGGGTGTGACATGAGAAGATAGATAGATTACACAGATAGGACTGAACCAGTTAAGAAATTTTTGGGTATTCAGTTATCCAGTGTAATATCCACTCTGCTGAGTGAAGGCTCTACAACTCATAATGAGTTCATATCATAAGACTCGTTCCACAGCATGATAACTTCTTAAAAGTTATTCCATTCTGTGGTAATTTTTAAGGAGAGATGTTCACTTGTTTAAGTGTTTCTGAAGTGAACAGATAACATATCTGCATGTTTAGCAGATGCATATCTTTCCCCAGAATGAAAGAATCTTGAATGCAGAGTTACATCCCTTATAATCACAGTTCTTCTGCTGAAGAGCAACAGTATTTTTTAATCGTTGTTCCAGATTTCAGATACAGCCCATTCTGCCATCACTACAAGGTGAGTCAAGCTGTCTAATGGTTCTGTTATTTTCATACTACCCAGGCATGTACTGAGAGTCTGGTAGTTCTGTATCAATTCATCTCTTGGCTGAGACATCAAACTAAGATTCTGACCACTTATTGTAATTAAAAATCCCCATAAGCTTTTCACAAAGCATAGATGCTCACCACAATGTCCTGACAAAATTCCAGCTTTGCATAATTATATTCTGTTCGTATATAATATAATTATATGAAATAATTATATTCTGCCTGAAATCCCCATGAAGTTTCATCTGGATGTAGGAGCCTTCTTGTTTCCAATCTCAAGCTGTTGTGCAATGCTGCTGTCTGCTCAGAAATGTGAATCACAGACAGTTGATGGGGTTTTCTGTTTGTTTATATTTTATTTCAATACACCAATTTTTGACATTTTTAAAACGTTGCAAAAGAGCATATTCAGACATCTTCAAAAGTTCATGTGTTGTTTGCTGAAAACCAACAAAACAAGCCATGTTCTGAGAAAACTGGGAAATAGTTTTGAARTCTTTGCATGCAGATTTTTTATGTCTTTCACCAGCTGTGTTGGGTTTACATGGTAAGGTTTTGCACGGTAAGGTTTTGCATGGTAAGGGCTACAGGGGTGGCTTCTGTAAGAAGCTGCCAGAAACTTCCCCCCCATTCAACAGAGTCAGCTGGCTCCAAGACARACCTGGCTYGGGTCAAGGTCAARCCCTTCAGAGGCAGTGCTGGTGCCTCTGGAATAATGTGTTTTAAAAGGAGGAAAATCATTGTGCAACAACAGCCAAAGAGAGAGGAGTGAGAACATCTGAGACAAACAGCCCTGCAGACACCAAGGTCAGTGAGGACRGAGGAGCAGGAGGTTCTTCAGGCACCAGAGCAGAGATTGCCCTGCAGCCCACARTRCAGCYCATGGTGAGATGCCCCTGAGCCCAYGGAGGAGCCCAGATGGGAGCAGGGGATGTCCAGAGGAGGCTGAGATCCCATGGGAAGCCTGGGCTGGAGCGGCTGTGCCAGGATTTATGGCCCCGTGGAGAGAGGAGCCCACTCTGGAGCAGCTTTGCTGGCAGGACTTGTGAYCCTGTTGGGGACCATGCTGTGCCTGTGGAAGGAGCACAGMGCTGGAGCAGTTTGTGAGAAACTGCAGCCCTTGGGCAGATCTCACATTGGAGAAGTTTGTGGAGGACTGACTCCCATGGGAACCACACCATGCTGGAAAAAGGGAGCYRTGTGAGGAGTCCTCCCCTTGAGGAGGAAGAAGTAGAAACAACATGCGATGAACTGACCACAGCCTACATTTCCTGACCTCCTGTGTTGCTGGGGGRAAAGATAYAGAGAAAACTGGGARTGAAGTTGAGCCCAGGAAGATGGGAAGCGGGACAACAGGGAAAGTGTTTTTAAGATTTGGGTTTTATTTCTCATTACCCTACTCTGACTTGATTGGCAATTAATTTAATTAATTTCCCTAAACCAAATCTGTTTTGCCCGTGTTGGTAACTGGTGAATTATCTCTCCCTGCCCTTAACTTGACCCATGAGCCTTTCGTTATATTTTATCTCCCCTGCCCAGCTGAGGAGCRAAGTGATAGAGCAGCTTTGGACCTGGTATCCAGACCCACCACACCAACTTTATCTTTTCCTCAGAGACAAGCAGAGTAACTTTATATTTGTTGTTAGTTTATCAGCATGCACAGATGTWGACACCAGTTTAGGACTGATTCCTCAGGATTTTTATAAATGCTATAGTAATCCACAATTATATTTTCTCTGCCAATTCAGTGCATGGCAGACAATAAGCTACATTAATTTAATTTTACCTTTCTCCACACTGTAGTTCCATTAGGCATGGTTTCATATCATTAATGCAAATAYATGAAGGTCCACTTAAAATGGCAAGTGACTCAAGTGAAATATTGCCATGTCATTTCTGGAAATGGCAATACAATTTCAGGAAGAATCAGAGCAATAAATGAGAGCCAAATTGAATTGAAGCAAGAAGATCTCTGTGGGGCTTTGCTGTGCTGCCACTATGGTGTCACAAGAGAAACAAAAGCAGAGCAAGTCCAGAAGGGAGAGAGGAAATAATATAAAGCTAAAAGTGAAACAAAATGGGTCAATGCAAAACCAAACAGATGAGTTCACAAGACAAAAATTCAAGTGACTATTACTTGAAGTTATGCTAACCTTCAAACGAAAACCTGGGTGAAATACGAACAAAGACTACTTGAGAGATTAACATTTTTGCCTTTGCATATGCTTGCACATGATTCAATCCTGTGCTTATCAACACCCTCTCTTCTCTCTACGCAGTCATATCTGTAATTCCTGCAGAACACTGTCCCCAGTGTAAATTCTTCTCATAATCCTTGAAAAGACAGAAATTAAATGAGRACAGGAGAGCTCATGGCTGTGGAAAGCTCACTGGAGCAGGCCAGACCAGGAGGCACCAATGCAGGTGTGGCCATGTCCATGTCTATCAGCAGGACAGGTCCCTGGAGTGAGCTGCTCCTCATTCCAACAGAAAGCACAAGTGAGGACACACCTTTAGCAACTCAGATAACCCAAATGCAAGATCCAAGGATACAAACGTCAGATAAATGATTTAACATCAAACACATTTTTCTCCCATGTTTCAGGCACTTGTACAACTTCTAGTCAGTTAGGAAAAGTATAAATGCATGTGGACTACCAGCTAGGTAACTTCTACTTTGTTTTATGCTGAGGTCTAGCCACATTCAGACACTGGATCTCTTTTTATTATYCCTTAACCCTCTTAATGTCTATTTCTTTTGACTTGTTTTGTCTCTACAATAAGGGCTGGGACAAGTGTCTCTTTCAAAAAATCTGTGACTTCCAGTAATTAGGACATGCAATTACCAACTCATGGCTTATGAAGCCCTGCGAGGAGGAAGAGGTTTTGTGGATTATTTTTAAGAGTTTTTACACATTACTCAATAAAAACAAACAACATAGAACTAAAGGACTCAAATTTCTTATGTAGAGTTCTGCACTTTCCACGAAAATTTCTAGGGGTATGAAGTTCAAGACAAATTGAAATCTAGTGGGAGGCAGGAGATGAGAAGCCCCTTACAGACACAAGTGATCTGAATTCTTATATCTCAAATCCCAGTCGAATGTTCAAACAGAAGAAAATCTTTTGCTCTCAGATTAAATCAGACCCACACAAGCATATGAAATAGGCTTCTACATTCCTCACTACCCATATTTATGTCTTGAATTTGTGTTTTGGGKTTTTTTTTCCATTTTATTTTATTACTCTAGGCTTGATACACTGCSTCATAGAGTCTTACTTTTCATCTTGCTGCTGATGCATTTTCTCTCCTTTATTTAATTCACATAACTCCACTTGTGACTTTCACCCAGTGATGTTAGAGTTTTTCTAAAATCTCACCAGCTCTCTCCCCTATGTACTTATATATTTGTGCATTCTATGTCATTTTTAATAGCCCTGCATAATGCTTGGACATCAWCTGTCAGTTACCTGTCGAATATGCAGCAGCCTAACTAAAACATAGCATTTTGGTGCTACATAAATGACATTTCCAAAGGAATATARAGGGAGATAAATATATCCTGCTTAATACATTTTCATCAATCTTTCGCAAGTGCACGATGAACAAAAATTCAAAATAAGATCATGGTTACTGTGCTTTAAACAACATTAAAAGTCATAAAACAACTGCACTTTTTCTGCTTATTTTTCTGTCCTGAATGTCTCAGAAAGATTTAATGCATCGAATTACAGATAAAGCCTCTGTAACTTTTGATAAAAGAAACAGAAATTAGCTTAATCTGATTTAAAATACAAATAAAGAATTCTATCATTGAATTATTCCATTTGTTTTATCAGACTCTGAATTCTCAAGATTCCTATGGACATCTATTTTTAATGTTCGCTGCCTAATATTTTGTATATTGTAATTCATAAATGAAAAAAAATTGTATTGTTTATTTCACAAAAAATGTGTTCAAATTTTCTAATAGGAAGCCACTGCTCAAGAGCTTTTGTTGTCCAATATTTAATTTTTCATAGACACAAGATTAAGGTTATATGTTGAAATAGAATGCTGGCAATGATGATAGAAGAAAGAATTTTTTAAAACAATTGTCAGAACAGTAGCTTATTTTCTAACAGCAGTAATACTCTTGYTTGTTTGTTTTTCCAGACACAGGATTAAAGAGCAGACGTCCAGCAAATACAGGCTGGCTACCTAAAACTACTCCTTTATCTAGACCCACTTGTGCAAAAATTAAAATCTGTTTAGAAGGGAATGTCCTATTTGCAGTATTGGAAATATGGAAATGAAATATTTACTTTAGGGATGTGCACAGTTGCAGCACATTTTTTTGTTATGAAAAGCAAATTTTGAACTTTTGCATGTAAGTGTTCACATACAATAACTTCTTATTCACACAGCTGAGAAGTAGAAAAATGTTATATTGCCTCAGTATCTAAAACACCAGAGCAGCAGCCTCAGGTTCTTAGTGCTCATGTCAAACTTGTCACACAGTACACAAGCAAAGCTTTTCTCATTAAGTTATTCATGGAAGTTATCAAGCAAATGCTTTTGAATAATGAATAAATTCAAGAATATCAAAACCAGATCATGGACAACTAACAAACAAAGCAAAGTCTAAATTTGTTCAAATAAATTATTCACTGTGAATTGTCTGATCAGGTCTAGTGCTAAAATATAAGAAGCATTTCTCAGAGCATATGTGACAGATTATAGAACCCGCTAAAGCAGATGGAAGTGTGTCTGTATCTATGCAGAATTTACAAAACAGACTAGATGAGTGTAAGAAGGAAGGTCCTTCATTTCCTTAGTACCAGCTTCCACGTCTAATACTGCAAGAAATAGGTGCCATGGAAGCAGAGTAAGTTATAGAATAACTGGATAATAGAGTCATTTAGGTTTGAAAAGATTCTTAAGGTCACCAAGTCCATACTTTATCTCAACACTGTGAAATTCACCACTCAATGATATCCTCAAGCCCCACACCAACAGGTCTTTTAAATACTTCCAGGGATGGTGACCCAACTACTTCTGTGGGCAGACTGTTCCAAAGCTTGACAACTCTTTTTGAGAAAAAGTTTTTCCTAATATCCCTATCAATAAACTTCTGATAAAGTAATTTGGCTTGTTGTCATTCAAAGACAAATTCTTGTTCTCAAAAAGCCAATCTTCAGAGTGAAGTTTAAGTAAGCAAATTTTATTTGATGAGACAAAGATAAATTTGAGTGAAACCAACTTGATTTAGTTCAGTATGATCCATCACAATATTCAATATAAATATTCTTTTGAACATGTAACCACCAAGTGATAAACGGTTCAAGAAGGACCACCAATGGCATAAATTTTGTAAGTTAACCCCCTTTTTTAATCCTATATGTGTATTGCCTTTCACTTAATATGGTTCCATATTGGTAGAAGAGAGAGTTAAGAATATGCACTGTAGCTGTGATAAATAGCACTTAAAGCAATCTAATCACTTAGACCCAGGTTCTGAAAGCTCCTGTTACGGGAAGCATCTAAGATCCCTAACTGCTTTAGGTTTTGTGTTTCTTATGCAGTGATATGTAACTGCCCGACAGCCCCGTAGCACCCGCGGCGCAGGAAGGACACACGAGAGGCAGGCAGGCGGGCAGGTCCAGGTTTCTTTATTAGTCTTCTCTTCCAGCTCTTTCAGCTATAGTGATTTAGCAGCTCTTTTCTTCTGTAGTGATATCAGCTCCGTCTCTAGGTGATCCCAGCTCTCTCTCCYGAGCTACTACTGCATGCTTTATATACACTTTCTTATCTTTCCCGGGTTTTGAGAACACACCAATCAATGAGGTTTTAGACAGATTACATAACCAGAAAAACTCTCACRCATCACGTTCCAGTCTCTAATTGGTAGACGTTTTCATCTGTCCAATCCCGTCCAGCTAGAGTCTGCCTGTTTTGACCATGTCTGAGCCCAGGCTGTGTCCGAGCCCAGCCCCCACACACAGCTGCAAGATATCGAGGGCCACRGCAGTGATACACCAAGGGCACCCCAAATTCCTTGCCTTGCCAGAACAGAACAGAACAGCTCAGTACTTAATTCCTGTTTAAATCAAACCAAAATCCAGAATCAGGCATTTCTCAATTCCCCCCACCATGCCACAATTCCCTAGGGCTTTAATCTGGAAGATACTATCAAAGCRTATCTAAGACATACCAGCTGTTGTAGGTTCTGTATAAGAGGCAATTGCTGCTGCTATTCTTTATATGGAATTTTTTGCTTGGTARGTGGGAGACCTGAGGGAGAAATATTCTTGCTCTCTACTGTTATTTTTGATTAGGTGACCTGGATTCAGCTAAAGGAGGGTTCAACATCCATTTCTTCTTCTTCTTCCTCCTGAAGGTGGGAGTCTAATTTATTCAGAATAATGGGAAGTAAGACATTTTTCCTAGAAGTAGCTGCATGTGTGGACAACAATTTAGAAGTCATTGGATGGAAAAAGAGACCTATCATTTATATCCCATGCTACAGCCTAGTGATTGAAGTTTTTCCTACATGAAAGAAAATCTGTTTGCCCTGTGAGTGTCCAGGGTCCTCCCTGGACTTTATCTTGTGACTCTTTCTTCATRGTTATTTTTAATTTTAAAAAAAAGCTGTGCTCATACTTCTTCACACCCACTCAACACATCACAAGTCTTGAATATTTAATTAATTTACTTTTAAAGATTATAATGCCACTGAAACATATTTAGAGGGAATTCTTGTATAATGAAAGCCCCCTGACTTCTTTGTGGGAATGAATGGGGACCTCCTGCMTTGGCTACAGATCCCATTCTCCTTGATAGACCCACATTGAGCACAGTGGAGCCCGATGGATCATCTGGTTGGATTTTTCAGGACTTGCAATATTTTCTGCATCTCTCAGATGTCTTTTTTTTTCTTTTCCCAAAGACTTTCTAGGCTGAATGCCTAAGTACTTTCTGTGGAGGGGAGGGATCTGGGTTTTCATTAGTTCAGGCTGAGGAAGAACCAAAGTGGTTGTGTCCCAGTATCTGAACCCTTTCACTAACATGGCATCAATGTTGAGGCCATGGCATCAATGAGAATAGAACCAGCAGCATTTCACAGGGGAAGAGAAGGACCGCAGCTTATGGACTCCTGGTGAACAGCAGCATTTGGGAAGGGCTCGTTCCTCATCTTCACTGATCCATATGTGGCTATCACCAAACACCTCAGCCTGCTGACTTCATGTACTTCCCTATGGATAGCTGTAGATACCACTCTGAAGGACTTAACTTTATCCTAAAGGTCAGTAACCAGAACAAGGATGATGATTCTTCTTACCTAAGGTACAAGGTGCAAGCTTATAAAAATACAAAATAAAATACATGGCAAGTCTGGTTTTCCCCTTTCCAAAATCAGAAGCTTTTTTACTTGAAAAAGAATGGTAAACATTGCTTCTCTAGGCAAGCCTCAGTTCAGAGATGCTCTTAGCTGAAAGGTTCAAAATTTACCTCTGAGTGGAATATTTACATGTTCTCATACCCACTAATATGCCAGTCAATGTAACCTTTTGTGCGTTGAAAAAATAGCTATTGTGYAGCAGCACAAAGAATTCAAATATAAAACTGTGCATGAAATCACCTTGTCTGAATATGTGGCATGCAAAACATGACTGCTTACAACCTTGACAATTTGGGTACATAATACTGGAGTCTTGTCCTAATGTGGGCCTTAGGGAATGAAGGCCATTTTTCCTCTATAATCTTTATGTTTAAAGAAGTGTCAGGTTGTTTTTCTTGAAAATTAATTGAAATTTATTTTGATTTTAAAGAAGCAACTACCTGCTCTGTGACTTCTTAAATTTAGTCTCATGTGAACCTATCTCCATATTCTTCATTCTTTAAGAAAGCAGGGAAAACATTAAAAATATTCCAGCTGTAGCTGTAATATTCCAACCTTAATAAGTCCAGCTGTAGACCATGGGTATGTCACTATGCATCTATGGACTTGAGAAAATAAATACATGTAATCATATCCTTTTTTTATCCTGACATCTGATTTTATCAATTTAAAGGTTTTTTAACTTTATTTCAACTCAAAATATCATTTTAACTAGCAGTGACCAGGCAGGGCAGGTGTGCCAACATCCCTTTACAAAAAAAAAAAAAAAAAAAAAAAAAAAAAAAAAAAGTACTTCTCCTATTTTCCTCTTTCCTTCTTTGCTTCAGTTTGGAGAGCAATAATAGTAATGGTCAGCTCTGAGCCTCTCACATGAGAGGTGAGGCAGCAGCACCAGCAGTTCCTCTTCCCAAGTATTGCTGTGACAAGCTCTTTGTCATTGTGAACAGTGGTGGTCTTCTGCTGGAAAAGCTGATTTTTCAAAGAGCAGGTCTCCATCTCCTTCAGGGATTTATGTTGTAGGCCAGGGAACACAGATTTATGCTTCTAATCATGGCAGCCTAGCCAGTCTCTGTTGCAAGGATAGTACCTTGGTTTGTTTCTTTTTAAAGAAAATCTGCTTACTAGGCCTACTCCTGCAAGAGGCCAGCCGCACTCTGGGAAGTTTTTCTGGCTACTTATTTATATACTTTCTTCCCTTCTGTTATTCTGGCACCATAAATCTCATGTGAATTTCTGCACTGAGGAACAGATTCAATGGGAGCTGCAGAGATTGTTCCTCCAAGACCAGAGCACTGGACAATCTCTCAAACAGCTGAAGTTTTGGACGTGAACTTCCCCCAGGCAGAAGTAAGCATTGTATCGGACCTTCCCGTGAAGTCATGGGGGAGTGATCTAACCACCAGMCTCTAATCCATGAAAAAGAAATATTTATCTTCTTTAATTTGATGTGGTGGGAAGAAATGGAAGGCTGTCTTATATGAACAGCTTTCTTGATTTATTGCAGTAACAGAACACTCAGCTCCCGTATCATTAGTTAGTCTCCATTGGACTATGAAATTGTGGCAATTACATTAATTAATGTGGGATAAAAGGCAACCAGACAAAAGAAGAGAGCAGAGAAGGCACTTGGAAATGCTTTCATTCTACTGCCAGTGTGAAAAAAGCAAATAAACACAAAAAGCCCCCACTCACAGCCCCACTGGTTTGCTGGTTCTGCTCCTCAGCTGAGCACAAACACCAGCCCAACCAGGAAGTCTAAGTTTAGCARCTTGTTAATRTGAGCAATTCCACCRAAGCCATGACTGCAGTAAAACAGGAATGAGCGTTTCTAAACTTGGCATCTCACAATGATCATGCCCTGGTGCAACCAGGAGAAGGTTCAGTGCTATGTCCTGATGGTCCTTGTGGGTCCTTTCCAACTTGAGACAATCTAAGATACTTTGTGGGAACCTATAGAATTCAGCTGCTAACAGGGAGACTTGCAGGATCAAGCTTGGATTAGAATTGGACCTTCTATATGCCTCCTCACAGTGCTGTAGTCTTTACTGATGCTTCTCTCACCATATATTGTTCCCTTGTAGTGTGTACTTCTTTTTGTGGTTCAGAATAGCTGGTGACCAGTTGATGACTGCAGATAATTAGAGTTTACTTGTTGCCAGTTATGTTTTCACCTGTTCTACTTAGAAATCCTTCCACTGTGTCAAATCCAATCACAGCATTTGTGTTCTTTTSGCAAATGAAATAGAATGGTAAAAACCCTTTTATCTGGAAATCATCTCTTTGGGCAGCAGCTTTCCAGGGACATTTCAACTTATGCCAAACAACTAAAGAAATCATACACATGTATATAAATTAATTGAGATCAACCTGGAGAAAATCTCATCCTACTTTAAAAAAGTTTGCATGGTAAACAAAGCCTTTCATCCCTTTAAATGCAAATTAYTTTTTCTTTTCTTTTCTTTTCTTTTCTTTTCTTTTCTTTTCTTTTCTTTTCTTTTCTTTTCTTTTCTTTTCTTTTCTTTTCTTTTCTTTTCTTTTC
>NW_026623235.1:2677142-2686563 GCF_030028575.1 Malurus melanocephalus
TTCTCTTCTCTTCTCTTCTCTTTTCGTACAGGATTTGCCAGCTAAGAATCCAACACTGCAATGAGCTTACAGTGACTAGAAACACGGTGGAGTTTCAATGAAAAGGAATACTGTGATGTCTCTCTAGGTCAGTCTATCAGTGAGAAATGATTAGGGCCTGTCTGCTGTTCTAAGCATGCAATATGTTTTCAATGAGTACAATTATTCCTCAATTATAAAGCTATCAGAACCACATCAGTGATGTTAACCATCTGAAAAGATCACAGACTATTTGTGTACTCCAAGCTATAAAAGGACCAACATTGTGCAATGGAGCAGTGGTAGGGCTAARATATAGTTATGGACAAAGTGATACTTCAGATGAAAACTCTGTATTGCAGTCATAGCTTATTGGATAGTGAGTATGGAAATTGGTTGGTGTCCTAATTTTGAATAATGCAAGAAGTAGGACTTTTTTATTACTTGAACATGGCTTTGGAAATTGAAGYAAAATTTAAGAGTAAATATTAATAAAAGTTGAGCTTCCATTGATTCTGAGAAGCTGAGCAGTTCTTAACATCAAGGTCTAAGGTTAGATGGGATGTTAGAATTACATCTTTATTTTTCTACCTTTTTGTCCTCTGGTTTTCACATTTTGTAATTGCAGGAGTACACAGTATTCAGGTCTTACCATAAACCAAATGCACAAAAATCAGAGCTGAGCTGGACAGATTCAATTCTTTTCTAGAGGGAGAAAATGCAACCTTCCTCAGTAGCAAAAACAAGCCCTTAGACAGAGAACATGGAGATGCTCAAGAAAAGGGGAAACAAAAGAGACTTTCAGTTCTTATTTTTGTCAGCAGAGACCTGCAGTGTCAGACTCTGTAGAAACCCATTAACTGTAATAATAATTAGAGATGAATAAGTGTACAAAAATTTTGAGAGCTGATCAGTGTAGGYGATTATTTCYCTTTTCTGTGAATTCTTGTAGCTCYGGAAGGAGGTCTCTCAAAGGTRTTTTAATTCATCTAACACTTTAGAGAATGTGTTTTCTCAACCACAATGAATATACAGTGGACTCATAACTTACTCAGCACTGTTCAAGAACCAGAACATCCAAACCTATATCAAGTAAATCACATTTAATTTTATGCAGTCATAACACTAAGTGATTTTTAAATAAATATGTGACTTACTGGGAATAGAAGCATCRAAGCTTATAAAAAGTAGGGTGCATCCTCACTGGGCTTCAACAAGAGGTCTGCAATATAATTTTTTTACTGCTCAAGTAGAAGGACACATCTGGTTTGTGCTGCTGGGACGCGTGTCTGGAATGCTGCAGGGAGTCCAGGAGAGGCAAAGAAGCCATGGGGAAGTTACTGATGATTGCCTCAGTGACTGAGAGGCAGCAGTAGCTCTCTGGGGTTTTTAAGTTACTTCCTTTGTTGTCACATCAGTTCAGGCTTCTGTTGAGTCTCAGCTCTCCCATGTGTTGTTTTGTARCTTGGTCAAATCTGACTGAATCCAAATGGTTTCATGTAAGAGGGTGGGATTAGTTCAAGTATGTGTCTCTCACATATTCCTGGAATGAACTCTTCAGCAAATGTCTTAAACCAGATGTCTCCTATTCCTCTAAAGGGCAGGGGTCTGTCCTCACACCTTATCCATTGTGGTTATCCTTAATGTCAGCCACAAAATGTGGCTGCTGGAAAGCTCTCTTGCTTTGAGACAACTGCCCACAAGGTGCAACAGTAAAGCACTCCGAGAACATCATTACAGGGGCTGTGGGGGGCTGTCCACCTGCAGAGCACCCTGACAGGAAAGGATCTGATAAAGAAGGAGTTGAATGTGAGCCAAAACTTGTGGCCTTCATCTGTGGATAAAATCCAGTTCACTGGGCTGTATCACAGGTTGGAGCAAGTGGTTTTTCCTTTCTTTTTAGCACTTGTGTGACCACCTTTCAAATCTTTCTTGTACTTCTGGGCTCCTAGTACAAGACTGAAAGGTAAAATGAATGAAGTCTGGTGGAGGGTCAGAAAAGTATTCAAGGGGACTGAGAATATAGGCCATAAGGAACCAGAGACATGCAAAGACAAGGTATATGAAGTGGGTTTAGCCTGGAAATTAGAACCTTCAGGGGGCATCTAACTGCTGTTTTTCARCTTCCTAAATGGGTAGTAGCAGGTTGAGAATCCTTTGGCAATGCACAACAAAGGCTGAAAGGCACACATGACAAAGAAATTAAACATGCTTCTTACTGACAGCAGTCAAACATTGAAACAGATGCCCAGCAAGGTGGGAAAATCTCCATTTTTGGAGGTGCTTCTAAGGCAGCTGGATACAACCGTGAGCAAGCTTAAGTAAATTCGGTGTTTTGTCTGCTTTTGAAAAGTGTGGCAACAGTGAGTCTCCAGAGATCTCCATAATGTGCTGAACCTCATGAGCCCCAAAGAAGGGCTGCCTGGGCTCTTCAGGATAGCAGGCAGTCCATCTGTATCTGGCATTTATCACTGGCGTTTGGAGCACATGAGATACATGTTTAACATTCATGAACAACCCAGAACAGCCTTCCTGCTTTTGGTGATGTACCTCTGTGGGGAGAGATAATTGAGGAAGGAGACAGTCAAACAATTCTTGTCTGACTCTCATTACMTCTGCATAGTGACCTTGGCTCAAAATGCAACAGGCTTGTGGCAAGGAAGGCAGTCGGTGCCATTACACTGCTGGAGAGCTTTGGGACATCTTACGACACAGAAGGGTGGGTTGAGGTGTGTGCTCAGAAGAGACATGTCAAAACTGGATGTGGGGATGTCACGTAGCAGAGCTGATCAGCTTGAGTTCAGTCTTGCCAAAGCACAGTGCAGATGCAATTCAAACGAATCAAGAACAATCTAAAGCAAGCGGCTGGATCAGGTCACTGTGCTCAGAAAACACCATCTTCAACTGAGCCACTGCTACCCAAAACAAGGCAAAACCAGCCAGAGAGTCAGTGCAGAGTACATGTTTGTAGAGCTTCAGTCTGGGCAATAATAATCTGACAACAGCTAAAGTATAGAAAGAGATGCTTGCAAACTTTTATTGATGGAGGAAACAATCTTTGAACAGCAGGAACTGCTGGTATAAGCACTYTATTTTGGTACCTATGTGCTGTAGGGGCAGCAGGTTGGTAGCACTGCCTGATCTTGGATAAAACTTAATCTCAGCTAAACAGATGCTTCTAGGTTCTTATCCCATGGGGGTGGTATCAGCAACAGTCTCCAGGAACACAGAGCTACAGAGGATTTGTGATTTCTTGGGATTCCCAGGGGTGTCTTGGCATCCTCTTCAGCTGGGCAGGAGGCTTGAGAGACATGGTATGCAAAACTGCTGGGATAAGATATGGAATTTAGGAGCAAGACATGCTTGGAGGAACAGGAACAAACAGTTGGAAGGTTAATGTCAAGAGTATGGTTTTGGAAAGCTGATTTGAAAACAAATCAGGAAAGTAATGGAGTGGGACAATAATGCAGTAAAATATGAGCAGAAAAAGGAAATATGGTGTGTATGAGGGTGTGGTCTGAAAAATGTTATTGGTGAGTTTGCATTTTGCATCTCTACTTAAGCACTGGAGAAAGATGCTAACAAGAATAGAAGAATGGTTGCATTGGTGGCTGAATGGCTGTCTCCAGATTGTAGAAATGTGCTAAAGGCCTCTGTGTGCCCAAGACAGCTTTAAAATGAGAGCACAGGACAAATACAGTGGTTACTCTGGCTAGCAAGAGCGACAACTGAGGCACAGACTCCACATTGGTATGCAAAGATGTTTACCGTGCAGTGTAAATTCTTTATATATTGTAAATCAACCAGGAAGTTATTCTACACTGCAACACACTCCAATCAATTATCTTGTCTCAGAATATTGCCTTTGATGGTACTAGGTAAACAATACCTTTTACAGTAACAAGTGTGAACTGGTGATTACTTTTCTTGTGGCCTACACTTGTGATCAGTTGTGTTTACTAATTCCAAGGCTTCTTCTGCACCGAGGACAGAAGATAGGCCTGACTTTCAAGGTCTGTTGTTCTGCTGTTACCACTATCAATATTCTGTAACCCCACAAGCAAGCAGCCTGCTTACACAAGAAAAATCACAAAATCTGCAGCTGAGAAGGATAGTTTTGTAGATCAGCACTGGACTAGAACATCAAAGATTTGGTTGGAAATATTCTTCCATTCATTTGCACCTTAGTTTTCTATCTTCATATAGCAGAAATATAATATGATAATATATTATATAATAAAAGAAAATTAAGTTGGATTTTTCTTCCTTTTTTTCCCCCTGTTTGGAGCATAGCTTTTGGAACAAAAGCAGTGCTACTGTGAGTGCAGGATTCAAGTTTTGAATTAAAAATTCTTCAAAGTAGAAGCTCTTCAGCAGCAAACAAAATGAGGCTTTGATTTTCATTGGGGCCTCCAGACATTATCACAATAGCATTKTAGGCCCTTGTCCTGGCTTGCTGGGGGGAACCACAGTGATATTTGTGGCTCCACGAAGCAGTGGCGCAGACTGTCGCCTCCCTTCTGAACTCTAGTGAGAAAAACGACTTGTACATTCTATTTTCAGCTCTTCACTGTTTTGCTGTATGTCTGTAATTGCAACAGAACACCCTACCACAGAGAACATGAATGAGCTCAAAAGGATTACTTTAGGGTAGCTTAGAAAAATACCCAAATAAAATTAAAACCCTTCCATAAAGTCTTGTGTAAAGCCCCATGRGAAAAGATATAGAAAGAGAAAACTACATTGGAGTGGGTCTCCTGTCTCCTCACTTTACAAAAAGCAAATTCTTGAGAATAAATGTTTTACTGTGAATGGAAGAGTCCCCCGGACTTGCTGCTTCGGCAGTGGTTGCTGAGGGTTGCAGTCCTAGATCACAGCAACAGGCTCCAAAGGAAAATAATTAATAACCTCAAACAGCCCCATATGAGCACCAGCATGGGCTGCAATTGGGCCATGCCGGGCTGAGCACACGCACAAATGAACACTCAGTGCCACATCTCCAGAGCCACCAGCTGTATATCCTGTCCCCAACAGCAGCGCTGTGCTCGGGGCTCAGAGCTGGGATCACCTCAGCCCCTCTCACTGCATCGTGTCTCGAAGGTGCTCCAGGGACTGCCTCCCTTGGAGCTGTAATTGCTCTTCCTGGTGGTGCCTGCAAAGATATTGAGAAGGGATATAAAGACAAAAGGACGTAAAGTGTATTCTGGACTAACAAGGCCAGGGAAGGTTAGGTTGATTCTTATAAGGGCTATTTTTCGGGCCATATTTTCAGAAGCTTTGGCTGCATCAGCATTTTGGCTATGCAACTTGAGGCTTCTTCAGAGCTTTTCCCTGAAGAACAACCAGTTTGAGGATTCAAACCAGGCATGTTCAGTTGGGACACTTGAAACTGCTGATCAACTTGAAAGTCTTGGTTTAGCTGAACTTTTGTAGAGTTGRGTTTGTTTCTTTTAAAGCCGTGAATAATAATATATGTATTTTAAATAAAGCATTCCTCAAGCATCCGTTCAGTGACTTTAGCTTACAACCCACAAATCTTGTATTGCAGAAAAAGTATTGCAAGGTTTTGGAGCTCACTTCTAGTTTGTTCCTAAGCTTTCTCAGATGTAAAACAAGAAATCTCACCTCATAATGATTATGGCACAATCTGCTAGTGTTGTACATGGCCACACTTGGAGAATTTCTGGTGTCCGGTGATAAAGATCAATACTTCATGTTGCTAAAAATATTACATTAAATGGTAAAGATAAAATACATAAAATAGCACTTCTTTATGGGCCTTGGAGCAGTTTCTCTTTCATAATATTCAGTYCAAAATGTATGGGCAGATGAGCAGATATGCTGTTTCTCAACAAAATTGCTGACTATTAAAAGGGTGTTTCCTTGAAATTGTCTTTGGGTCATGCGGTGGTCAGCTTTTACTATACAGGCTAGATTCTTCTTTACTCTTGTAATGCTCTTCACACCTATTTCTGAGTGATTCACTCACCTTCAACTCTCCCCAGTGCTGAGTTAGCATGAAAGCCATATTGTGTCCTCATAACTGCTTTGATGGTTTCCTGAAACACACACTTTTGTGTTTGTGGAGAAAAAGGCTTATTAAGMAATTATACATGCATAAAATCAAAACCCTCTGAAGACTGATGTGAATCCTGATATTGTATTCTTGTTTCTGAAGACTGATGTGTTAGATCCTGAGTGAGTGGCCAAAGGYAGGTGTGTGGGTGACAAGATGAGGTATTTTGGCATGGGAAGGGTAAAGGCTGTGAAAGAGCCTGTGCTCTGGATTCTCCTTCAGATTTCACTGAGAACACAACCCCACACTGCTGAGGCCATGAGGTARGCTAATTTCTGACCCAGGTACAGAATTTCAGGACTCATGGCCCTTGAAGYTGGCACGTGCCTCCAGCTCCATGCTGCATGTGCAGCCACACTGCCTGCAGCTGGCGTGCAGCACCTGGGGCTGTCTGTGGTTTCTGGCTGACTTCGCTGCTCAGCATCAGCCATGTGACATTGCCACCAAGGCAGACAGGCTGTAATGCTGCACGGGCATGAGCAAAGCTTGTCYCAAACTTGCATCTGAATGGAGGTGACTCCAGCCTCGATTATGGCCCACAAGGGCAATGAAGCCAGAGAGACCTGTTTGTGAGATCAAATTAGAGGATCTCTTGTCTCTAATTGTGACCWTATTGTTCTAGTCCAATACCACTGACAGATACTGTGGCTGTTCTCCACAAATACAGATGTTCTCAGCAGCATTCTCGCCGGGATGGGACTTTATAAAGGGGAGGAAGAAACTTAAAGGATCCAGGGGTAATTCTGTCAAAAGTTCACAGGGACTGCATCTTCAGCTCTGCTAASTGCTTTTGAGAGGAACAGTCCTGTGTGGTTGAAAATAAGAACCACAACATGAAATTTCACTTAATGTGGGTGACTTCCAATACCACTTTGCTTATACAGTGGCCCAGCCTGCCATGTACTCTATTAAACAGATATTGCCCAACCCAATCTTCTAGAAGAGGAAAATAGGTGGGAAAATGTAGTTTATGTTTGCCAAAAGTACTTTAGTTTCTGCACCTTTAGATTATATTGTTTCCTAAAAATGTAAGGACTAAGAATGTTGTCTAACCTAGGAAGGCAAGATGGCAACCACCAACATTTCGATGTTAGCTAGGAACGAATGGCAAATGCTTGGTGGAAATGGTGACAGTGGTGATGTTGACAACAGAATAAGGGGTCTTTCAGACAGTTGAAAGTAAACTGAGTCAGGGGCATGTGAGGCAGGGATTCTGAAGSAGAGTTGTAAAGGTCATGGGCAAGTCATCTGGATAATGGTCGTGGGTTGGAAATTATATCTGAGGAGTAACTTGCTGACCTGAAACAGATCAAAATTTGAAGCATGTTAAGCCAAAAAGTAAGGGCCTGAAAAATTTGCAATAAAAATCACCTGATCCTGTAAAAGTTGATTTCACTATTTTATTCTATTTAATTTTGCTTTATTTAATTTCATTTTATTATTTTATTTTATATATTTTATTTCTGATGACATATTTATGGTGGCAGAGCAGGCATAAAGCACAGGCATCAAAGGTCCTGCAGTGAAGCCTCAGAGGGTGGTTGGGGCTCTGTTTTCTGCAAACCTAGAAAAGCCTCAGGCTCTAGGATCAGGTCAGTGACTGGGGAGTCAGAGGTGACTACAAGAGTCTTGGCCAAGAGCTGAATTACAGGCAGCAAGATCCCCAGGGTCTCTCCCATACCTCACTGAGTACCTTATGTTTACTGGGTCTGAGGTTGAAATTTTTAAAGTTTGTACTTGTGCTGGCACAAACACTACTTAATAGTCACTGATTTAGCCTTTGTTGTCTATTACTCCCATTAGGTAAGGTTTATAAATAGCTCTTGCTTTATATTCTTCTTTTCCTACATCATCCTTGTCCATCAAAGCACCCAACACACCCATATTATTTTTATGTAATTATGTTYTCCATTTTAATTTCAGTGACCTGCCTCAGATTGGCCCTCTCCCACAGGCAAAGTGATTATAAGGCAGACAGTGCTACCTCAGCACAATGTTATTTAGATGTGGTCACTTAACCAAACCCCCAGATACCCACCTCAGCTCAACTCAGCATCCAAATTCAGAGCAATCATGAAATGGTTTGAATGTAGCCATCCAAATCTATTAGTACATGAATCTGAGRTGGATTTACTGCAAATCTCAGCCTGAATCCATGGAATAAAGAACACTTTATTTTTCACTTTTAAAATAACACAGGGACTGCTATGAAACACTTCTGACTCTCAGCTGTGTGATTTYCCAAGGTTTTTGCCATCTGTGTCAGGGAAGCCATGAATTGCAGCTCTTCTCCTGATGGACAGTTGGTGCATTCTGCTGGAGCACTGATACTGTCCACGTCACACAGATGGTTTTAAGGATGTTTGAGATGATGGCACCCTGTTTCCTGCAATTTTCTTTCACCATTCCCATTCTTCCTGCGGACGGAACTATCTAGTCTTGGGTCTCATATCAGATTTGTTCACAGCAGTGCATACCCCAAAGGTAAACGACCACTCTTCTTATGGCCTCTTGGCTGTGTCAAACACAGCTTTTCTTACAGACCCTGATACCAAAACCATCTAGAATTAGTATTACTTCTTGAGTTTTACATTCTGTCCCTTGTTAACAGAGATTAACATCCTTTTTTATTCTCCCCCCACGCTGTCCCAAAGGATGGCTGCCGTGGCATGAGGTTTTCAACATTTCTTTCCATACATAATCTTCCCAGATAAATCTTATCCCCAGCCTGAATGCTGATTCCCAATGGTTCTTTTTTAGCACATTTTCCCCAGAGGAGCACAGCAAACTTTATTAATGTTTTTAAACACARCTATTTTGTATTCAGAAAATATTTCCATACAGTCAGTATTGTAAAAGATTATTCATTTAGTGTGGAGTAGCAGTGCAGAGGCAGAAAGATGTTGTTCACAGCCTTCATCCCTACAACTGTAGTCAGTCAGACTCATGTTTCTGGGGCTTTCAGCAACAAACTAGGTCAGTGGGGCCCTCTACATCAAAGCTTCTCCTTAGACACTGTAAATCGCATGCTTTTATACTATTCCTACTGTACACTGTGCTCTTCTGTAATTACAAATGTATGTTTCCCATCACCACAAAGACTTCACATTGCTCAAAGGAAATCTCTCTTCAAAGGCTTTAAACTGTTGAAGGGCAGGCCCCCTTCTGAGAGCTACCATTGCTTCGGGTGATTCCTTCTTTAACTCATCCACAGTAGAACCACCACTCAATTCAACTGGCCTGCATCACACCGTGTCTGAACTGGCCTCAGGGCTGCATTTCAGCTTTGGAAAACAGCATTGCAGAATTTAAAAATGCAGACTGGGG